>NC_045757.1:8462701-8763855 GCF_009193385.2 Nasonia vitripennis
AATACGGCTGCGCAGGCTGTATCAATGCGCAAAAGTTAATTAAAAGCGATTTAACGAATAAGAGGGTCGGCTTTTCGCTTTCTCCCGAAGAGAGCAGGCCAATGGAGACTCGAGACTCCGACACTCGACGAGGCGGAATGTGACCGCCCTGTGAAACTCGAGAGCGCCTGCTCTCGTTCTTTCCTTCCCGCTCTTGTTCACCTCCGTCGTCGTCTGTCGGGGTCTTCTTCTTCTTCTTTCGGCTGTTCAAATAGGCTCGACCATGATATTAATTAGGCGGGAATCGTTCGACTTCGAGTGTCTCTCTCTTCCGTCGATCCTCGATGATGTATGCAGTCGTTGCTTTGATGTGTGTTTGCTCGAGATGATGTGATTTTAGGTTATGTTCGAAGGATTCCGATTTCGTAGACACTCGTGCTAACTTTGATAGTCTAGTTCACTCGGAAAAGAAGCTCAAAATAGAATCCGAATTGCTTAACAAACCAAACATAACCTTAAAACCGTATCGCGTCGTGACAACTTTCGTATCACATCTCAAACAACGTGTTATACCAGTATATTTATACGCAGAAACAGCAGAAATACACGAATTCCAGAAGACTCTCATTTCAGCACCAGAGTGACGTGACTCTACACGTCCATAAGGGCGAAACCGCGTTCGCGCGTCTTCTCGACTCTTTCACGTATATACAACACGGAGAGTCGAGAGCTCTGTCGTCCCCGAGCGCATAAATTTCCGCGACCGCGGGGGTGGAAAGGAAAACAATGGCGGCTGAAAAATAGAGCCACAGAGCGCGCGCGCGCGATGCTATTATTGTAGTCGTCGTCGTCGAGCATCTTTTTTTCCGCGTCGACGCTCTTCTCTCTCTCTCTCTCTCTCTCTCTCTCTCTCTCTCTCTCTCTCTCTTTCTGTTCTTGTCGTTCGCTTTTACGGATTTTCATTGCTAGGCTGTCTTTCACATTTTTTTTTTTCATAGCGTGGCTCGCGTTTTATGAGCGACATCGACGCCATGCATTGGGTTGAGGGATTTCGTAATGCGCACAGGGATGTATATAGGCGGGACGTGACCGTAGCGCGCGTTCGGTTGTTAACATTGCGTTTTACATTGTATTTTCACGCGAACGCGCGAGACGAGCGTTATTTGTGTGTCTTGAAGGAGATTAACGAGCGCGCGGGGGTTCGTTGTTTTATTAGCGCGGGACATCGGTTGTAAAACAATGGAACTCGCGTATGCGTGCGCTCTGTCTCTATATATCGTGCGGTTTTAAATTTAGTCAAGCGCGAGAGCGGAAAATTTGGGAGAACTGCGTCGCCTCGTTGACTCATTTTTACGTGTTAAATACGTTCAAAGTTTGGTGGCTTATTCCACTTGAACAGACCCTTACCACTAATTAGTAAAAAATCATTATTAACTAAGTAAATGATCACACTTTTTAAAAACACAACAATTTTCTGTTCCAGCTCCTGGTGAGCGGCGGCCAGCCGACAACAGCGACCTCACCGTCGATGTCGTCAGCGGGCGCGTTGAGTCCCGGGGCGTTATCGCCCTCGTCGACAGCGACGACGGCCACGACGACCGGAGGTGGCAGCAGCACGACGACCGGCGGTGCGAGTACCCCGGTGGGCGCCGCGGGTGGCGGCACAACGACGGCCGCGGCGTCGGCGACGAGCAGTGGGCCAGGCTGCTGCGAAAACGGCCGACCCATGATGACCGACCCCGTGACAGGGCAAACCGTCTGCTCCTGTCAGTACGACAGCGCCGCGAGGCTGGCCCTCGGCGCGTACCCCAGACTAGGACCCGGAGCAACGTCCTACTCGTCGTACCCCACGCCGACGCCGTCGGGCAGCGACCAGGGACCTTACCCCAGTATCGGCATGGATAGTTCGGCCTTCTATTCGCCACTGGTGAGTTTGCGCTTGGTTCGCTAATTTTAAACACGTCCGACCGTAAACCGACACCTCCACTCAGAGAAAGCTCTTGCGTAACCCTTCCCCACCCCGCGAACCCTCTCTAGCCCTCCGGAGAATCAGCCCAAGCCGCATTCCGAATCGGCCGTAACTTTTCGTCAACTCGGCCCACCGTCAGCAGTCGAAGTGAAAAAAAAAAACAACAGAGAAGAACCGCCCAACAGAGTCATCATTCACGCGTGTGGCGTCGCTCGTGGCCTAATAATTTTTCTCTCCGCCGCGTCCCTCGCGTCTGCCGCGCGCATTATACATTTGCAGGGCGTGTCACGCGCCGTAAATTCCTTTTGTATTTTTAGAGACTCTCTGCTGCTGAGACACTATACGCTGCGCGGGTCTAATCGGGCGCCTGAGTCGCGCCGAATAAATCTCGAGAGCGACGAGGTTTCGCTGAAGCATTAATTAGACTTAGCGAACAATTGGCTGCTTCGCTTGCGAGAAGAGACTTCGAGCAATAACGAGAGGATAATGGCTCTATATATACTTAATAATTCTCCAAAAGCGAAATAAGAGTAAAACGATCTATCAAGTCAGCACAGCAAAGCGGGAAAAGTAAATAAAGTATACACAGCGCTATACGCCGACGCTAAACAATCAAGCATAGAGCGCACTCAGCAGCGCTACTGGAATCCGAGTCGCCGCAGGTTTCGTCACGATATTTTCGTCAGCCTCGAGAGAGACAGAGGAGAGTCAAGCTCGCGGGAGATTGATCGGTTCGTCGCTCGCGGCGCGCGAAATAATTATTTCTCCGTCTCTAGCTCCTTTCGCCCTCTCTCCCTCTCTCTGCGAATTAGCTCGGAATCCCGACGAAACGATCCACATAGGTCTCGGGCAAAACCCGCGGGATTATTCGGGGTATGCGCCAGAAAGGGAGCAGATAGAAGTTTTTCGGAGGCTTCACGGCGCGGTATGATAACGAAGTGCGAACTTTCCAACACGTGATCAGAGGTCGATGCTTCGGAGTGTGTATTTTTTAAAGAAAAAAATAAGCTTTCTATTAATAGAAGCGCTGATTAATTTTCGCTAATGGAGCGGAATCACGATATTGTGTATACATACGGGAGAGAAAAATCGGACGCGGTGTAGGAGATTGACGTAGCGAAAGGAGATAAAAAAATTGCCGCGATAATCCCGAAGAAGAAGCTTCGTGGAACGAAGACGCGAGTGTATAGGAGAGGCGTCGGCATAGACTGCGAGGAGGAGGCATTAACGAGGAAGGCCGTGATGGATTCCCTCGGCATTTTTCAACGCTTGTCAAGCGCAGCCGGAGATTCTTCGGGGAGGAGATGGGAAAAAATCGTCGTCGACGATTTTGGCTGCCGAGAGGTTCAGCGTGTAAAGTGTGCTTTGCGTGTGTAATATTAGGAAAACCTGTTATAATTGAAAAATTAATCGATAAAGGTAGCTTTGACCGCCAACTATAAACAAAGAAGACTACCAATCCAAATATAAAACGAAGAGCGCGCAAGCTCTCTCGCGAATAACTCAGCGCGCCGCGGCAGAGCTGAACAAATGTCGAACGCTCTGTGCGATTTTCGCGTGACACATGTAACACCCGCGGCTATTTCGGGCAGTCTATAATATAGTCCCCGGGACGACGCTTTTGCGTAAGCAGCCGCGTCATTAGCGAACAATGAAACCCAATTTGACGAGAGATTTGTTTGACAAGAACGAATTCTGCTTCGCTCTCGTATTTATCGTCTCGTTTACCCGCGCACGCGCGAGGAATTTTCGGTTATTTTTGTGGAATAAACGCGTGTATAAAGTTCGCTTGTTTATAGCGCTGATCGCTGCTGAGAAAACATTCGTTCGCGTGTACGGTTATTTTATACTCTCAGTGTTTGCTTTAACGTATTTCCGTTCGGGAATATATCGATCTTTCCTCGACTCGCTAAAATTGAACGAGGAAAAAGCTCGGCTTGTGAATTATTTTGCATAGGATACAATAACCGATTCGAATTCGTCACTCGCGCGACTCACTGCATCAATCGTGTGAAATAAAATTTCCTGTATGTGTACGGGCCGATATATACTTTATTCATCGCTCGATTCGACCACCTACTATACACCGTATACAGAGCGTCGATCGACGCTTTTATTGACTGGGCGTCGCTTATACGCCGGCAATATCGTTCGGCCATGGCGCAAAAGTGCCGCCCGTAACGCATCTCTCTCTCTCTCTCTCTCTCTCTCTCTCTCTCTCTCTCTCTCTTTCTCACGAGCGAGCAGCTATTTTCCCCGCCCCGAATATTTATACGCTCCGAATGCGTATAAACATTTTCGCGATCAGCTCTCGATTTATGGAAAACGGCCAATTAGAGTCGCGCGTATGATTTCTGCTAATTGCGCTCGACTTTGGTTTACGTGTGTATATATGTTTTTTTAGATTAGTTAATGACGAAGAAGGCGTGCATTTTTTAGTTTTCCAAGTCTTAATTGCGCGTGTACGCGTGTGTAATTACGGCTGCTTATGAGAACGTTAAGGTTTCGGAAAAAGTGGATTAGCTCGCGAACAAAAAGAAGAACGCGGAGACTCGATTAACCCATTTCGAGAGAGTATTGTATTATCGCGTGACCTTCGTATGTGGCGATTGGACGATTGGGCGGCGGCGGCGGCGCGGGCCGATAACTCGATAAACGAATAAGCGCTGATGAAAAACCGATATTCCGCGTGATTTGCGTACATTGAGCTGTCCGATATACGTATGTGCAGCACACAGGGCGCTAGAGTTATCGGCAATTTATTTTTCGTCCCGATTTAATCGATTACCTTCGTTAATATGTATACGAGACGAAAAAATCGCGCGCTTTTGGATTTATTTTTATCGTTAGGGTCCAAGCTGACGAATTTGCATATTGGCGACACGAGAGCTGCGAGAAAAAAAACTTGTTCCGGCGTTTTGTCAAATTAAGTTTCGATACTTTTCGTAATCACCTTGATGTACATATAGATGTACGTATAGATGTCAGACATGTGTCACATTTTTTTATCGAAATGGTATTCTTTATTAGCTAGTACACATAATTGTTATTTATTCTCCTGTTATGCCGCACTTACAGTGCAATAAAATATCTAATTTGTTGACGGAAGGCCGCTCCTATCGGTATATTATAATTGCAAACGGGAAAGTTTTAAACGCAGTCTCTATGCACACATTATGCTATCCATTACTAATGACACGTGCGCGTCGGAACAATTGATCGGTCGCGGCGCCGCGCGAGTGTTTGCGCACAAGTGGCCAATAATGCACTCGATACCCCGTAGAGTATAATAATGGCTATGCGTATACACAACTGCGTCGTTTGTGTCACGACAATCGCAATTATCGTACACGGCTCTCACGAGCGGCGCCGTGTGTAATCGTCGCGACGAGATTATGTACGAGTATACTCCCGCAGTTTGAAAAGCGCGCGTATTTTGAACCCACGATTTTTTCAAGATTTTTAATAATTATAAAAGAAAATATTTGTATAACATAGATCAAAGATAAGAGTCGTTTCATAAGTCGAGCCGCAATAGTGGAAACGACGTAATCGCCGTCCAGTCCCTCATTTGCCACGTGTAACAGCGGATAATCACTGAAAAATTAGCTCCGTAATAGCCAAGTGTGTTCGAGGCAGTGTATACAAAAAATAACTAGCTACCGGCGTTACTCAAAGAAAAACAATTCGTCCATCTATACGCTCGAAAGTTCAAACAACGACAACGAAAGCCCGACTCGACACGATCCCTCGCTTAACTTGCAATAGACAAATAAAGCGCATTATTGTCGTGTCGAGAGCGACCACGTACACCAACTCCGCGATGGCTATCTGCGGACACCCAACACACGAGAACGCACCCACGCCGGCATTTTTTCTTCCTGAGCGAGATAGTTCCAGCTCTCGGAATTATATTTCGGAATCGCGCACAATTTTCAGCACGCGACGATTATCGCCGACGACAACGACGAGCGCCGGGAACATTTTCGCGAAAATACACTTTTTTCTACTTCTTTGTCTCCGCGTAATATATAGAATATAACGATACGAATCAAGATGCATTACATAAATGCAGGTATTATTTCAACGCGGCCGGGATTATACACTATTCATAATCTAATAAAGCATCGCGGTCGTGTCCACTTTTGATCAATTAAGGCGACAAAATCGCGAGATACACATCATTCGTCATGATATATACCGCGCAGTTTGTGCCGGATAGCTGTAATATGCGAGAGCTACTGGTATAATTAAATACACATTAATTATCGTACTCGCTTAGCGTCGCGCGCTGCAGAAGCTTTATATCCTCTGATATGCTGCTGGTTAATGAAACAATCGATCAAAATCTGCATTCTCTCTCTCTCTCTCTCTCTCTCTCTCTCTCTCTCTCTCGGGTATATTATACGATCTCGTCGCGATTTATAAACTTTGATATAATTGAATTAACCGGCTGTGAATGAGTGACGGGGGTAATAATACGAGCGACGCTTCTTTTGCGCGTGAATAAATAACGCGATACTATATACACTAACATGAAAAAAATAAAACACGCAGAGCAGTAGCGACGAAAGATCCGTTATCTCTCGGTAATATTCTATTATTATGACAATGCGCCTCTCCTCCCTCGTGTGCGCACTCGCGTATACGTATTATACAGCTTTTTCCCTCTCGGACAGATAAAGAGTAATGTCTAGCTCGGCTATAGGCTCGCTTATCTGATGGAAACTCGCGCGCTACGCTCGCGCATACACGGTACATATCTCGCGAAAATCATAATAATGCTCGCTCGCTCGGATGACCTTTTTTCGCGCACGAGCGAGTTGTGTGCTCACGATCTTGATATTTAATCGGTTTCTAATAAATACCCCTTTGCGCAAGCTTATGATACATTCATTTGAATAAGCGCCGACGAAATTGTATACTGGTGTACAGGTATGTGTGTTTATTCGATTTAACGCTACTTTTTGTTGGTGTGCGCACGGCGTTTTCGAAACGCGCTCGGGGAATTGCTTCATCGCGTGGGTTAACGCTCGTGTTCGCCGGCTTGTAAACGCCGCCACCGTGTGATTTTCGAACTTCCAGATTGGTTTTGAATTATACGCTCTCGATTTTCCCGCCAGTTTTTCAAACAAACTCTCTCGTGTGTGCATTACGCTCGTATAAGATACGAGCCGACCGTCTCGATCCCCGCGCGGACAATCGCCGGTAGCAATTAATAAAAATTGAAATTCCGGGCATAAATCCAGCGCAACACCCCTTACATACACAGTAGTCTCTCGTATCGAACAACAACAGCAGCAGCAGCAGACACAGTAGTGCTGCAGAAGAAGCCTTACAGTGGAGGCGAGGCGTCGATCGCCGAGAAAGCGCCGCCGCTGCCACAGCGTCGTCGTAACGACTCTTCGCGACTGCGCATTATAATATAATAAGAATCGGATTAGCATTGAATGAAAATGGGCGGCGCGCCGCGGGAGGCTACCGCATGTGCTCGCCTGCTCTCTCCGCCTTTTACTACTTGCCCGGTGGTCTCGGGCATCGCCAGCCGGAGTATTATATGAAGGTACGTACAGCGAGAGAGCTAAGGCAAAAGGAGGAGTATCGCGTGCGGGTACTTGAATCGCGTACAGTATACGCGCACGACTTCTCGGACGCTGGCGCCGAGACGGGCGACATCTGCTGGCGAAGGATGGATCGTGTCGCTCGCCAAAGGGATATTCCGAACAATGGGGCTACGTAACGAAGAGCAATTTGTTCTGCCGAATTAAATCGACGCCGAGGAATAAAGAGTGTATAACGCATAAATTACAACGCCATTACACTCAGCGGTGTATCACGCACACTTGAACTTTTTTATCTCACGCGGCTCCAAGAAAAATTAAGCCGAAAAAGAGAGCCGCTAACAACAACAACAACACGCTACTCGCGCGCGCTTTATATTAAGGCATCAGGTGCAGCAGCAGCAGCAGCGCGTGCGGAAGCTCCGCAAAAAAGCCGCCGGCGCGGCTATCAAAGCCTCCTATCACCGCGCGCATACGCACAAACGCACCGCCATAACTCTTACAGAGGGCTGACATTAATCAAACTGATACTCTTTCGCTTCCCTCGCACGCTTATACGAGCTGCTTTTTTCGCCTCTTTTAATTAGAGCGCACAGCCTTCTCTAAGCGCGGGACGCTTGAGAGGAAGAAAAAAAGTAACGCCGGTTATAATCGTTTACCGGCATCGTCCGCTTAATCGCGAGACACGCCGCAGCTGAGCGTTTATGCGCGGAGGGAAATGTCGCGCGAGCGCGAAGGAAAGGGAGCGGGAGAGATATGTGTGTATAGGCAAAAAATACGAGAGACGACCGCCGGACTTATACTCTGAGGAAGATGTACGGGGAGATACGTGTGTGTCGAGAGGGGACGCGTGTATAGTGTATTCTATTTTCGAAGAGTCGGGAGAGACTTTTTTTCGAAAGAGCTACTTGGGATACGATGATCCGGCCAATTAGTGCGCTTTGCTTTCTTGCGTATGCACTGTAATGTAGCAGGGTAATTAAGTTTGTCGAGGAAGAAAAAAAGCAGCGCAGCGAGGTATTGAAATACACATGAGGAAACGCGGCATTAGATTATTAATCTAACGCTTGTAACTCGCTTTATAATCCATGTATATGAGAGCTAGGAGGAGATGTACGGCTGCGAAAAACACGCGGCGAGCGTACAGATATTTAATTCGATTTCCAACACGCCTCCAGTTAGTATTTTGACGTTCGCTTTTTTCACCAGCGGCTTATATTAACGACCGCGGCACTCGACAATCTCGTCTGACCTTAAAGCCTGCGTATATACGACACGCGTTAGAAATACATGCACACTGCGCAGAATGCAAATTCGATTTTGACTCTCTCTCTCTCTCTCTCTCTCTCTCTCTCTCTCTCTCTCTCTTTCGACGATAAAAGACAGGTGCATTAAGCGCTGCAAAAACGCATTTGCATAAGCGCCGAGTTCGAATACACACACGTGCGCTTGTCGCCGCCGACGGATCGAATTCGTGATCCAGAGCGTGAATTAGACTCTCTGTCGCGGTGGTGGCCAACGCGAATAATTCCCCCGAAACTTTTATCTCCGAACAGTTTGCATGGAAATGACGGCTCTCTCGGATCGCGTAATGGCTTTTCTTTCCCACGACACGCGCGGTCGTCCCTTCTTTTACGCCTACACGTATGTGGCGGAACGAAAACAATTCGCGCGCGAAAAAAGAGGCTCGACATCCGATTTGAAAATACAATGAGCTGTGCGCGCGGGCGCAAAAGAAGAAAATTGTTACAAGTCTCAATTACGAGAGTCGCAGAGCCCCAATGGCGCAAGTCTCGACGAAAAAACGAAGATAAGAGCGGCCACTTACAAATTGATTTATGCGAGGGAGAGAGACAATCGGAGCCGCTCTCTTGACTCCGCAAAAATGAAGACGGCCAAGAGCGAATCATAAGGATTTTAATCGAGCGAGAGCCGCATATACTGCACACGTGACTAGCATAATGCACACGAGCATTTTTCCCTCGCTCGCGAGCGACACATTCGCGTGCAGCATTTCCAGTCGCGTATAACAATAGTTGAGCTCTGAACCACCCGCGGCTCGCCATTAAAGGAGACGATGCCCTCTTATTCGCATACGCGTATACCCGCGCTCGAGATGCAAAGCAGTCGCATGAATAATTTCGCCGAGTCGCGCAAGTTTGTTTAATTGGAAAATGAAGCTCGCTCGCTCTATATTTATGATTATCATCGTCGCTGAAAATATCAGAGCGATATCCCCATTAAAAGCGCCGGCGGGCTATCGGATGCACATACCTTTAATACGTAACAAGGACACGGCGGCTCAATTTTTTGTCGTCCTCTCTCTCCCCGAAAGCGGTAGTCGTAAAAAGAGAACGGCAAAAAAGCGCCACGGGAGTGGGTTTATAAGTCCGGGAGCTGGGCGCGCGGAGAGAGCGAATGGAATTAAGAAGTAAGGCGACGTCGGAGAGAGCCGAAATACGAAACTCCCTGGCGCCAGTGCAGCAGCGGCTTTCTATAAGCCCTCCGAGGACTAATAATATCCTATTGTGCTACCATTAGCCGTGTGTCGGCTTGCCGTTTCTACTGTACGCGTATAAGAGTTTGTAGGTTTTAATTTTATGCCGAGCGATCCTCGAGACGAGAGTCGCGTGTATTTGAATAATCATGCACGAGGAGGTTCGAAGTTGGCGATACAGTGAAGGGCAGCCTACGGTTTGAAAAGTTAAAAAAAAAAGTATATCGAGAGCTTCTCTCGGAGGAGCACAATAGCAGTGCAGAGCTACGAGTGAATGGCCCTAACGCAGCTCTTTCCTCTGTGTTCCAGGGAAATCCGTACGGACTGAAGGACGCGACGGGGATGGGAATGACGGCGGACATGGGCGCTGCCTGGGGAACGGCGGCGCTTCAGCCTGCGGCAACCGGCTACTACCCTTACGATCCGACGCTCGCCGCCTATGGGTACGTATTTCCTTGCTTTCTATTTTCTTCTTTCTCTCCTACATTTTTGTTACACACTATATTCCACGAGACTACAATAGGCGAAAACTTGGAGCTCGATTAAATTTCGAGTATAACCAACTGCTTTATTTCGAGATCGATCTTAAATAGTCACGCAAACCCGCTATAAGCAGCTTTATAATTTGTCTCGTAATTCACCGGGCGTCGGCGACGAGATCGGAGGAAAAAAATTTTGGAAATTTATCGAGGCCTCTATCCACGCGCTCGCGCTTATAATATACGAGCGCGTCTAATCCCGCAGAAGTATACGTGACGAAACGAAGAGGAGAGGATCTGTCAAGAGGCAGAAGTAGTCGTTCCTCTTCCGGAAAGTGGGATTAACGCGGTCGACTGCATATGGGGTGAGACGACACACACACACACGCACACATCGGAGAGGGAACGAGAGGAAGGAGTCGGAGTAGGCGATGGGATTGATTAACGGATTGTTTTATTTTGGGTTTTGTGTGCCGGGCTATTTACAAATGTCGCTTCTTCTTTTTTCTCTCACTGGGACGCGTTCTGGGAATAATGCTGAGGGAGATTCGTCGGTGATTTCGATCTTTTTTTTATTGCACGATAAAAGTTAATTTTTGACCGAGCAAAGCTTAAAATTATCTGTAGTAAAATGAAGGAAGTCTCACAATAAAACAGTTTTGGACTGGCCTTTCTCCCACTACTTAAACTCATCGGTACAGTTACTGGTCGGTGAATATAGGTGGCGCAAAAGCACTTTACGATATCCCTCAACAAAACCTGGTTTAAACAGCGCAGTAGTACCAGACGTAATAGCCAGACCATCGCCGTCACCATAAACGCTCCGATTACAAATCACCGGCGATCCATCAGTCCCCGCATTCAAGCCCGTTAATTCCCATCAAACACTCAGCCCGTCGCTAAATCATTCAGACTACTAGTCTTTGATCCAAAGCCGACGGATATAACCTTGTAGCTCATGAAAAATCCAAAATAATCCGTCTAAGCGCTCCGGCGCCTCCGCTTCTAATGCAGATCCCGCCTTAAAACCCCTTCTGCTCACAACAGTCGAAGCTACGGGTATGGCACACCATCAATCCGTGTGTGCGAATTCCGCCGCGTTCATATCGCCGCGAAAAGCTCGTCCATTAAATCGTCACAAGCACACCGCGCGAGCAATCGAATGAAATCTCGGCGGAAAAAAGAAAGGAAATACGTAATAGACAAAAAGCACAGCCGCGTATTCGTCCCCCTTTCGACGAGCAAAACGAAAAAGCCAGCGGTATATGCATACTCGACACGCGGCCGTCTCTATACACGCGCGAGAGTGGGCGTGCATAATATGGAGGCTCTAGTCTAGGCAGGCGAAATTTAGTAGTTGTAGCGTAGGCAACGACGGCCGATAGTGCCACACCGCCACCGGTATTAGATGTCTTCCTCTGTGTATATGTATATACGTATACGTATATATATGTATAGAGTGAGAGAGAGAGAGAGAGAGAGAGAGAGAGAGAGAGAGAGAGAGAGAGAGAGACACGAAGCGGGTTTATTGATTGGCTTCCTCCTCGCACGCCTACTCTCGCTCCCACAGGTGCCGCGCGCGTCTGCGCGCGAATTTTCGTACTGCGCCTGTACACTCGCTTTTTCGGAGGGGGATCCAGAGATTTATGAAAGCGGAGGGATGTGCGCGCGCGCGCGCGCCTGAGTATAAGGGGGTTTATTAGGTGGGGTCGAGAGGGAAAGTTTCGGGTTTGTTTTTAGCCTCATTGGTTTATTTATTCGCTCTTTCTCTCCGCGCTGCCGTGGAGTGGGATGTATATGCGGACTATATAATACAGTCCGAGAGAATAGGCTCCGGATTTGAATGGAGTGAAGGAGGAATGCTCCTGAGCGCGCCCTCGCTGAAGTTTATTTTCGGGGGGAATTAATGGTCAGTCGCTCGCGGTTTTCAATGGATGAGCTTTTTTACAGCAGAGTGTCGTGCGTTGAAAATTCGTTAAATATACCGTTTTCGTTAAATTACCGCGTCGAAGAAGTCAAACGATAAAAAATAGCCGAATGTATAGACTTGACTCAGCCACCCTCTACGCGTTTGGACCCCCCGCAGCCTCTGGTGCAAGTGCATCGGGTTCCGCGCTCTCCCCATCAGTCCGCGTAGGCATTGTTTATCACTGGATATATACCTACTCAGAGCCGACGTCCCCCTGCAGCGGAGCGTCTCCGTGAGAGCCGCTATTAATTTACTCGTTTAATACTACGAGAAGCCGCCGGAGCTCTCGGAGTATGCGCGGGATATACTTCGACCCCGCTATGCATGAGCTTCTCCCCCACATACAGTCAGTCGTCTACTGCCCACGAGGTGGCGACCTCTCTCTATTCGCGTGTCTTTTTCACGCAATATTCCATGAAGGTATACATCGATTCGATACAGACACCAACTCCGTATCTCTGGCTCACATCCATAAGGGGATCGGGTAGCAAATTCTAGCATAAAGTTAATAACAGAAGATACGACGCGCATAGAGAGTATCGTCGCAAGAATAAATGTATGCAGCGACGGAAGAAGCTTACAAGCGCGCGTGCATATAATAGTTTAGTGTATTATAGAAAGTTATCCGTGCCCGGCATGATGTAAGCGCGCGAAGTACAAAATGCGAAAGCGATGTTCCGAGTTGCATATAACCGGGAACACTTTCGACGTCGAAATAACTCATCTAATTCCACTGCGACAAACTGCTCGCCCGATATATAACGCTCGCGCTCGACTAGCTTTAGAGTCTGTATACAGCGGAGCAGTAGCGTAACTCGCTCTACTTCAGCAACTACGCTTAAGCCCCTGTAGTTAAAAGAAGACTTCGAAATTCGCTCTTTCTCGTAAAAGTGTGTCGAGCTTTAATTAGCCCCTGTTTTGATACCGACTTATCACTGATAAATTATACGGGGGCATCTCTCTCCGGATAATTTACGTACTATTTGATCGGCCACAGAGCTGAGTGCGTCGACACCCCAAAAACCGCGTTATGAATCTCGGCGCAACTATTCTTCTTCGTTCTCGTTCCCCTCTGACTCAACTGCCAACCAGCCAATAAACTCGCCATCGCTCAGAGCGGCCGAAAAAAGGGAAACTCTCTCGCTCTCTCCGTGCTTTTGCACTCGCGTCTCTATCCCGAGCGGCGACCCCCTCGCTTTTCCGAATAGCCCACATCTCTCCCTCTCTCTTTTATTCCTATCGCTATATTTCTTTCCGTAGTTATATTTTCGCTTTCTTTTTAATACGACGCGTGCGGCCGAGTGTGACGCGGTGCTTTGGTTTGTCCAACCTCTTGCAATGTGTCATACAGCAATCTTTCATTTCTTTTATCATATAAAAAATCGAATAAAATCCGAAATAATTTTTTAAAATATCTCACCGCCTCTTTCCCTCCCTCCATATTTTACCGCAGCACTCAAGCTCTCACTCGGCCGTGACGTTCTCTCCCCTACGTTTTTCCAGCCCAAGAAAGTCGTGCGTGCGACCCTCCGTCACGCGTTTTCTCTTTCTCTCTCTCTCACCTAGGTATATATGGAAACATACGAGCTGCCGCGCGTTGAATTCCCAAAAAGTCTCGGCGCTACTTCTGCCTCGCCGCATATACTGCGGGCGGGTGTGCAAAAAAAATAATGCAACTTTTCTTTTTTTCCCGCACGTTATATGCACGGGAGCCTGAAAAACTGTTTGCGCTGCGCCGAGACTTTTCGCGAGCTTTGTTTTTTCGCGCGCGGAGGTATACCTACATATACGCGCTCTCGTGTGTTTCTTCCCTTTGTCGCGCGACTCTTGGCTCGTTTATTTATTTTCCCTGCTTCTTTTTTGCCAGAGCTGGCTCTGCGAGTTTCTGCGCTGCGCCCACGCATAGTATGTATAATACGCGCGCGGACGCGTTGTAAAAGGTCGGTGAAATTACGGCGTATTACGAGCCGCGACGAGAGGAGAATGCAAAGTTTTTGGTTTTATTTCAGAGCCGAGTTCACTGTCGAGCCCGTGAGTTTTGGGCTTGGACGGGTGTATACTCTTGGAATTAGCTGACGGTCGGGGTTGTGATAATGTGGTTTGTTATATGATGTGGTAGTTTTTTCACAATACGATTATAATCATTTTATCATTGATCGAATAACCAGACATAAATCCCAAATTGAAATTGATTAAATCTACTTCCGCAGCACTGCGAAAAATTTCTCACAACGGGATTCCTCACTCGCGACAACCGACGACGTCTCTCTACCGACTCAATATTTCGGGCCCGCACAGGGCGCTTACAAAGGACGCCGGCCTCCGCTTTCGTCGCATCCTTTTGTATTTTTTCCCTCCGCGCTGCCTTATACCATACCTCCCGGTCAGTCAGTCCGCGGTAATAGAGTCAGACGGTCCCGCCCGGCAACCGGTTTCCACGCCGTTTTTCTTTCCGCGCGTATGACGAATAAATACACCGCGCCGCTCACTCGTATGTATATATGTATATCGAGAGGAGGACCTCCGCGGCGGCGGCGGCCGTTTAGTCGCTATTACACAAAGGGCCCGTGGATATACACCCGTGCGACGACTCTGTACTACGTATGTAATTGGTCGGGAAGATCGAGCGAGACGAAGAGAGAAAAATCGCTTATTGCCAATGCTTTATGCGCCGCTCATTATACGCCACGTGGAAAAAGCTGGATGATTTCGTTTTATGGGATATATTATACGGGTGGATGTGTACACAGTAGTTTGTAAGTCGTTCGTTCCAGTAACGAGAGAAAAAAAGGAGACGTCTGTTACTACTGATCGATACGCAGAAAATGAAATTCCAGATATCCGCAATAATACCCCGCCCAATAAGCACTTTACCGTACAGCATCTCATTTTGCCGGTGAAACTTTCATCCCTGCAGTGTACGAAACGTTCAATTCCGCGCTGCAAGCTCTCGCCGAGCTCTATTTTTCAATAAAAGCTCGCCCCCGAAACAGTAGCCGCGAGGAGGCAAAAAATGTATCCGAGGGACGACGCGCAGAAAAAAGTCATTACACGCGAGAGACCTCACGGAGTGGTCTAGGAGAGAGTATACGCGGCGACGCGCCGGTGAAAATTATATGACGCACTGCCGCAGCCTCGATGGGACTTGTCTCGCGGAAAATGAGCGTTCGGTCATATGAACGTCGAGACTGGAATATATAGCAGGCGAATATCAAAGGGACGCTTATATATACCGTATACGAGCGGAAAGTTATTAGTCGCGCGCATTTCGGTGGTGTACAGAGTCAAAGCCTGATGCGCTTCCTCGTGTCTACACGCATTATCAGTCTGAGCACTCAGGTACAGCGCGCAATTACGCGTCTTCTGCTAATATTGGCTAACCTTTCAAGGTTGCACAGCCGCGCGCGTCACGTATGCATACGAGCTGAGCCTTTGTCGCGTCGTCGACATTCCGTTACGAGATTGCACGCGGCTATATTCACGATTGAATTACTTCTAACGACTCGCTTAATCATCGCCGGCAATTAGCCGCGCGATCGTCGAGCCTCATGCCCTGGACTCTTCAAACAATAATATAATTCCCGGGAGAGAGAGAGAGAGAGAGAGAGAGAGAGAGAGGGACAATGACAGAGCAGCATCGCCGAGAGAAATAGTATCGATTCCGCGGGGCGCATTACAGCGCTCGGGGCACTTTTCGAGGAAAGAAATCCGCGAAGTATACCGCCTTTCCCTTGTCTGAAGGGAGTTTAATAGAGGGTGAAAACCACCGGCGCGACGTAACCGCACTCCACCTTTTTTCCGTTACTTTTCCGCGAGTAGCACTTCCGCGAGAGCTTTTTTCTCTCTCTCTCTCTCTCTCTTTCACTCGATTTTCCGGTATATACTTCTTCTTCTTCTTCTTCGGAGCTACTTTCGTTCCCGGTCATCTCGCCCCGGCGGAAAGCGAGCGAGATCGATCGACTCACGTTCGAGCTGTGCTCTTGATTAATTTCCGTAATAGTTTCAACCCTATACGACGCAGCGCCTTTTGCACCGAATATCCGCAATCAGCGTCGCGCAGGACTAAACGTCGGAAAGAAAAGAGAGGTCTCGTTCGATTTGCAGTATTTGTAGCCGGCGGCGGCTCGCCCTTCGAATCTCTCGAGAGGCCTATTGACTCGCTCTCTTTCTCCTTTTTTCCCTCTTTCTCTGTTTCCCCTTTCGCTGTCCAAATATGCCGCTCGCGCGCTGTTGTCTTTTTTTCTTATTGCCGCCGTCGCTGAATGATGCGCTGCGCGCAAGACACAAAGGACCTCCGCGAGTTTGTGTTTGCCCGCGCTAATTGAGAAAACGAGATGAACGCGGGGCGCGAGTATACAGTCGTCACTTTTAGCCAGTGTAAATATGGACGCGCGCGGATGTGTGTGTCTGTACGTGGTTCTGAGAGTTGCTTTCAATATCAATATGTGACGACGTGTTTTGCTCTGCTTCTTCCTTTTTTTCCCCTGAGGGAGAGAGGAGAGCTTTAATTGACTTCGACTCCGCTGCGCTCGCGAGTTTGTCGATATCGCGCTGGTGATTCGTCCGTCGAAATAGCGAGAGAGCGAGGAGTTTATTGGGTAATTAAATGTAGTTCGATCTCAATTACGAGCGGTTCTTCTCTCGTTGATCAAAGTGATGGATGAAAAGACTTATCCATCTTCGAAAGCTGCGCCTCTCGGAAAAAAAGTAAACTGCAGCTGTACGCGAAAAATGGCTCACGCAGGACTCGAGATAGGCAAAAAAGTACGGCTATATATACTCTCGCGGAGAGAGGGGGTGAGAATCGATCGGATCGCCATTACGGTGAGTGAGCGAGAGAGAGAGCCGGCGATGCGAATCACGCCGCTCTCGGGGCTTTATTCGCCGCGCTGTGTGTATACGTGCGCGCGCGCGCGCGTGTGTATACGTTTGCCGGGGCAACCCTCTTTCGCTTCTGCGTCGTCGAGTGCGTCGGCCAGGGGATATAAACAAAGGGAGAGGAGAGAGAGAGAGTCTCGCTGCGACAGAGAGATGGTGCGAGGGAGCCGAGTGATAGATGCTGCTTTGAATATTCGATTCGAACGCGGAGGATTTTAGCTGTATTGTGGCTGCTATTCCGGTCGGAACCGAGATTTCCTATATAAATTCGAAATCTCCGCGATTAATTTATGGACTACAATGACCGAAATTTCGACTCTCCGTAGGATTCAATTACGCCGCACTAAAAGTTCCATCAGTCACGCCGCATTGACTCGATCCGACCGCGTCTCTCTGTCTCCCGCGTGTAATAATCATAAAGAAGGACGAGCGGCGAATCAAAGCGCACGTGAAACGAGCGAAAAATCCAGAGAGAGAGAGAGAGAGAGAGAGAGAGGCAAAAAGACTCGTGCATACGCGAGGGGAACGGGCCCGTATAATCGAAGCCCATCCCGTCGAAAAAAAAGGAAAACAGACGCCGAGTTTAAGAGCCAAGGATACAGCCAGTGTACAGAGTCGAAATCTCGAGGGGGGTTATTCGACTTTTTTTCCTCTCTGTCTTTCTCTCGTAATATTTGGGGGACGCGAGGACGGGAGAAATATGGGAGGGAAATGACCGAGGGTGAGAGAAAGAGAGTATCTCTATTTATACGCGCGAGGCGATAAAGCATTGATTGATCTCGACGAAGATTGATCGATCCTTTCTCTTAGCGGAGCTTCGCGGTCAACATCGATATTTTCATCTCCCCCGCGACTACGCAGTGACTATACTTCTCTATATTATCGTCGGTATACTAGAGAGACCCACCACTAACCAAATTTTTCATTCCCTTGCAGATACGGCGCGGGCTACGACCTGGCGGCGAGGCGGAAAAACGCGACGAGGGAGTCGACGGCGACCCTCAAGGCCTGGCTGAACGAGCACAAGAAGAATCCCTACCCCACCAAGGGCGAGAAGATCATGCTGGCGATCATCACGAAGATGACGCTGACGCAGGTATCCACGTGGTTCGCCAACGCCAGGAGACGACTGAAGAAGGAGAACAAGATGACCTGGGAGCCCAAGAACAAGACGGACGACGACGACGACGCGGTGCTCACGGACTCTGAGGACAACAAGGACAAGGACGACATGGGCAGTGATAACAGGCAGGACAGGGTCGGCGACGACGCCAGGCGGGGACTCGACGATAACGGTGAGGAGGATTTCTCTTCCGTTGTATATTCGATCATAACGAAAAGTGACGCGATACACTGAGTTGAACTCGATTTATTTATAAATCGGCGGTGGAAGCGTTTTCTTGCGCGCTCGCACGTCAATCTCGCCGGTGTTTCCCTCATTACCCCACAAATCCTTGATTAAAAAGTCGTTAGCTCGAAAATAAACACACGCGCGCCATTTACAAGAATATAATCGCCGCTAATTGGCTTCGCTCATATACATCAGACGTTGAGGATTCATAATTAAAAGCCATTCGTTTCTCATCCGCTCGAATTCATCAGAGATGCCACTTGTTTATTCCGCGAAAGCTTTTATCAATTCGAGTATTAACTTATACATAACCCAATAATCATAGAGCAAACACGGACGAGATTCTTCCCGTCGTATAACCAAGTCGAGTATAAGCCGACGATACGTCGAAAGCCATCTGCCACGCGGCCAATCGCGCAGAGTCGTCGTCCCCTCTCCCTAATGAAATAATCGATCCGTCAGCCGTAACCATCCTACCCAGCCGCATACGTATCACACTCGATGCCTCTCTCTCTCTCTCTCTCTCTCTCTCTCTCTCTCTCTCTCTCTCTCTCTCACTTTCTCTCTATACACATTCGGGGTGATGCTCCACGAAGAGTGTAATTGAATCGATTCAATCTGCCCGTGATAATTATTACGCCGGGTGTGTAATCGAGCGAGTGCGGTGATTCCAAATATTTTCCTGGGGCTGAACGGCTCGTTTATTCAGCGCTAGCTAGCCTATCCCAAAAACCTCTCTGAAAACTGATGTGGCAGGATAAAAGCGATCGAGCGAAAAAATTAGCATTTCCAATTTTCCCTCACTCGCCGGCCGATGAATATCCAGTAGGTCCTCTATATCGCGGGGGCGGACATAATGCTTCACATGTGGGTAAACACAGTGACGGGCTGCGGCTTGCCGGTCCTCTCGCACGCTGCCTCCTATACAGAGCGCAAGAGATTAATGGCCTTGGGCTGTATACGCTCGTCCCCCGGTGGCGCAATAGGACGCGTGCGTGAATTCGTGCCGTACTTTTTCTTCCACCGAGGATTGAATATTTCGCGCGATCTAGCTCGAGTGGAGGGAGGATTTTCGGAAAATTTCCAAGAGAATCGGCCGTGATATTAACGATATCGTGTACGTTGCTGCAGCCTCTCGTATACGAGGCAGCCTCCCGTGGATATACCCACACACGTGAAAAGTGAGAGAGAGAGAGGGTGCGATCGACTCCGGCCAATACGGTACCAAGCTCTCCCCTCTTGCACTTTGCACTCCTCTCTCTTCCGTCGGCTATCCACGTGTAAGTGCACTCTAGCTCTGTGTGCAACGCGGATACAGAGTGTATGTATGGAATAGACGTGATGTATCGGCGCCTACGGTGAGACCTACTATACTCACTCTCTCCTATGGCCACCATTAGTCCCGGCGGCGCATTGGCCGCAATATCGCGAGCGGCTGTCTTTCTCTCCGCCGCCGCGGAGATAGCTCGTCGTACAGCAGTTTCCAGCCGGCTGCGCGGATCGCAGGGAAAGAGGAGGCGGCCGCAGTGAAACGAGCTGCGAACACGAGTGTCGTCGGCTGATACGAGCTTCGATCGACGGTCTGCATGCGGTGCTTGTATACTCCGCCGGCTTTGATTGCGAATGTGGCTACGGGAAAGAAGAAGTTGATACAGAAATTAACCGGTCGTTTCGTTCGGATCCGCGCAGGGCTGCATAAACGGTCGCGTTATCGGGACGCCTGACGCGCGAGTGTATAGAGCGAAGAACGTCTGTCGGTCCGGGGATGATTCGATTAACGGCCGATAGCGGAGGGTCAAAAGTTAAAGAGCCACTTGTGGACTCGGCGCAGCTCGCTGCGGCAGTATCTATTTAGGTGGCCCATAAGCTTCTCTTTATAAGGGTTGCTGGCTACCCTAAACCAAAATTCGCCGTCTCTCTCTCTCACTCTTCTCTGCTGTCTTTATCCGCAGGCGGTAGCTCTCTCGCCATTCCGTCGCGTCTTCGACCCTCTGCTGCTGCTGCCGCCGCCGTTGCTGCTCATCTCCAGCCTGGGAATTATCGCTTGACGAGCCATCAAGTAAACCCCTCGGCCTCGGCTCATTCGAACCTCTTAATGAAATTCTCACCCCTGGCAGAGGCGCGCCGGGGCTATCCTCGAGTGCCCCAGGAGAGTCTATAACCCCGCGTTAAGAAAAGACCGAGAGAGAGAGAGAGAGAGAGAGAGAGAGAGAGAGAGAGAGAGAGAGAGAGAGAGAGAGAGCAGAATAGAGACCACTCAAGGGAAGCTAAAATCTCTTGCACCCCAAAGTGCCGCTCACTCCCCCTTTTTTCGCAGCATCCCTCGCACGAGCGCGCTGTGGATTAGATCCGAGAGAGCGTCCCGGGAATTCCGTCGAAGCGCATAGCTGCGTAACTATTTCAATGGTGGTGAGGCTCCCCCTCGATGCGGAGAGCCCAAACAATGACACGCATCTCGCTTTCGCACCACCGGGGACCGGGCGAGCCATTAACGCCGATACACCCACTGCCCCCTATGTCTGTCTCTATGTGCCACACCGACGCTCTTGCCAATTAAGATGGACCGGCAGACCCAGAGGCCCTAATGTTCTTTCGCTGTTAACTAAGTGGACGTTTCCGCGGATTCCCGAGCGCGAGTTTTCTCCCTGTTTTTTGTTTGCCGTCATAACATGGCCATTTTTCCAACTTTTCCAATGCAATCGATCATAACACATCTTCTGGTTCTAATCGCGCTCGTTACCTCTGACGATGTTCACAGAACCGATGCGTCACGTCAAAGCCGAGCACATGCAGCACGACAAGGACCTCGACGACGAGGACGACCTGGACCTCGAGGACGACCCTCGCCGAGTCGGTGAGCATCCCTACCACCATTCGATGCACCACCACCATCATCACCACCACCACCAGGGCTACGGGCCCGACGACCACCTCAAGGACGAGAGCCTCAAGTCGGACTGCAACGCTGCCGGCGTCCCGATCCCCGCTACGAAGCCCAAGATCTGGTCCCTAGCCGACACGGCCGCCTGCAAGACCCCACCACCACCTTCTCATCCTCACCACCATCAGTACCAGCTGCACCACCAGCATCAGCAACAGCAGCAGCACTACGCGCAGCAGCAACACCATCAGCAGCACCAGCAGCAGCAACAACAGCAGCAGCACCATCACCTCGCGGCCAGCCAGCCCCACCACCACTCGCAGCAGCCCTGGCTGGGAGGTGGTGGGGGTAGTGGAGCCGACGTGGGCGCCACCAGCGGTGGGGGCCTCAGCGGCTTCGCGCTGCCCTCGTCCGCCTCGATGAGTCCCTCATCGGCGGCGACGGCGCCCTACAGCAGCACCGGCGCCCGCTACGGCGGCTTCCTCTCCTCGTCCTCCGGTGGTCAGCTCCACTACAACCCAAACTCGTCGTCGAGCAGCAGCGCCTCCTCTTCGGCGGCGGCGGGGTTTCCCGAGGTTGGCACGGATACCCCGCCACAGACGCCGCCCAACATGAAGGTCACCACGGCTACGCCGAACGGCGTGATCCAGGGCCCGCCGGCAGGGTACTGCCCTGGTGGCAACAGCAATACCCCCAGTAATGGGCCCGTGGGCTCCGCGAACACCGGACATTACGTGGCGGCAGCCACGGCGCCGAGTCACGCGGCGGCGACCGTCGGCGGCTACATGCAGCAGAGCCAGGCCAACGGGGGAGTCGGGGCTGGCGCGGGAGGCTTCAGCACCAGGTTGCAGAACTCGCCCCACAAGGACTTTGCCCCGGCGTCGGCGCAGAATTCGATACTCCACCAGCACCAGACCACTGCCAGCCTGCCGCCCACGGAGGCCACTACCGCCTTCAAACCGTTCTACAAGGGGTGAGTCTCATTCGATGACCTTTCGAATTAATAAATGTTCGTACACGACGGCTTTTTCCTAATCGAAGAAAACTCACGTCTCGTTGCAGCACTCAAAGCATGGGCAGTGGATTCGTGTCGCCGGTGTAAGTCGAGCATTGGCTACAGAGTCAGCTCATCGTTTGAAGGTACGTACTCCCATCACTTAGTTCATTCACACACAGCCTCACCGTTCCTTTTCGCCTCGTTATACGCTTCCCCCTCGTCGAGCACACAGCCCCGTCGCGACGCAAAGGAATAAAGAAAGCAAAGCAATGAAGAGAGTCATAACAGTCGAGCGAAGGTAGGTCGTTCGAAGCAACGGTATTGTACACATGCGCGCGCGCACAGGAAGCTCTTATCCCCGATCGTGATCGGTCACGCGGTCGAAACTCACTTCTCTCTAGTCGTCTCCAAGTTAAATTTCTCTCTCTCTCTCTCTCTCTCTCTCTCTCTCTCTCTCTCTCTCTCGAGACGGGCACCTCTCTTATTCTCAGGGACAATCGATAAGGAATTAATATCCCGGGCTCGGTTGATTGGTCGTTAGCCAGAGGAGACTCGTCGACGTCGACGAAAATAATAGTGGCGGCGCGGTGGGTTGCCCCGCTATTGAGTAGCGTGTGGGCAGCCACAGCAGCAGCCTCCGAAGAGAGAGAAAGGCTATCGCCACCTTCTTGACAGTAACAAATGGACGGAGATTTCAATCAGTGAATGGAATCGGCCCGTGTGTGTATAAAGCCCCGGCGAGTGTGTGAGTGTATGAGAGAGAGCGGTCCCTGCGCATATACTCGCTCGCGTTTGTCGTTCGTGCCGGTAATTTTCTCCTCGTCCCGCTCGCACTCATTCAGCTTCTCGAGACACACCTCTCTCGCGCTCTCTGATCGACTTCGTGCGCCGTATGCTCTCTCACGTGAGGTTAAAATTAAACGATGCCAAAGAGGAATAACAAGAGGGGGGTGCACAGCGTCTAGCAGCTTGCTCGATGCACGAAATCGGTTTTAGTGACTACGCTCTCCTCGTCGGGTATGTAGGGGGATATAACGGCGACGGCTTTTATTGTCCTATAAATTCTTTAGTCCTTAAAACTCGCGCGAGACGAGGTATATTAAACGTGTTTTGCGCTCGCGATCGACGGAAAAGAAGAGGCCGATCTTTATTATACGCTCTCGAGCGAGCTATTTATTCTATTCGAGTGTGTTCGCGAGCTATTAAATAAATCACGCCGAGAGACGTACGCATGACGCACGCGAGCGATGGTCACTTATTATCGCTCGGAATTATTAATACAATCGCTTTCCAATTAGCTACTTCCTGCGCAAACAGGCTCTCGCGGCCGCATTGTCGAGACGCGCGAGAGGAGTTTTTGGGCGGAATCCCGCGGTTTCAGGTGCGAGAACGAGAAGCGAAGGAGGAGACATAGAGTCGAAATAAAAGAAAAAAGCGGCGGCGAGAGGGATACAGTCTCGAGTATAAAAGGAAGGGCTTTCAGGTGGCCGGGTGTTAGTGGGACATCCTTATCCGGTGGCGATCTGATTCTAATTTATAGCCGAGTCCGAAATAAACTAGTTTTCACTGTCGGCACCTCCGCTCGTTTCTTCTCCTCTCGAAAAAGCGAGACTCTCTCTCTCAAGCTCATAACACCGCCTCTCTCTCTCTCTCTCTCTCTCTCTCTTTCTCTCTCTCGAATAGGCACGTAACAGCGGCTGCTGCTACCTGGTGGCTCTCGAGAAGAAAAAAAGGGACGAGCTCTCCCGCGGTAATTGCCAATTAGCTGCGCGGATATTTAATTGCTATTAGGGTGCAGCGGTGGGCCCCGATCCTAAATCCGCGCTGCTGCGGCGACCTGTGTGTGTATGTGTGTGTGTGTGTTTGTGTAATGCTGGGCTAAGAGACTCCGGCTGCTTAATAAATTTTATCAACGAGCTGCTGCTAGGCTTTTATTTTTAGCTCCTTATTGTACGTGTGCACAAGCAAGGGATACGTGTATAAGCGTAGTCCTTCTTTTTGGCACTTTGCGAGGCCGAGTTTATGGATCTTTTTATTGAGAAGAGAGAGAGAGGTCCAATGCCTTCGACTATTCTCGCGCGCGTCCGCTGTAAATTCCGGGCTTTAGGAACTTATAAGTGACTCATTAACGAGTTTTTAACCGCGCCTGATGGGGAGGAGACGAGGCCGATTGAATTTTAATACGCGCTGGCTTTGTCAGAGGTGTGGCTTATGGCTCGCCGTTTATTCGGATTTTAATAAACTGACCGCGAGTATAATATAATACAGTGTGTTGAGAGGCTCCTCTTGCTTTTATATCCCCGATACACCGGATTTTATATCATCGAATTTTTCAGCTCTATTTCTCCCGAGTCGAGATAAAAAGGAAACCAAATCTCATGCCGAAAGTATCGCAACGAGTTTCGGCTCGTTATCGCGCACTCGTGTGCATAATATACACCGCACGCACCGCGCACACGACCCCATATCGAGGGAGAGAGAGAGAGAGAGAGAGAGAGAGAGAGAGAGCCCGGCACTCTTGCGTTTGATTTAATGAGACAAACGCGCCGAGTCTCTGCCCCCTCCTCTTATTTATGAATATCCGCGACAAAATGTTCGAGCCACCGCGGGGGGTTACTGACGGCATAATTCCCCGTGGCGACGCGAACGTGACCCCGTATAAATAACCGCACGCGCGAGCTCCTTCGATACTTTTCGATACATCGACGCGATTCTCGCGTGAGCTCGAGAGAGTCCCGCTCGATTTTCATCTTTGCGTAAATTATGGCCGGGGATTAAATTGTTTATGTGTATACGCGGAGTTATGCCGCCGCGGCTTGCACTGCACGTGTGTATGAATGGCTGCACTGCGAGATGTTTGAAAACGATATAATAATTAAGATTTTTTCCGCTTGTCAGAGTCAGACTCTTTCGCGGGTTATAGAATCGCTCGTTCATTACAGGCGATGCGTCGATAATTTCGACACGCTCGCGACGTAAAGATGCGTCGAAGCTTGGAGATAGCGCGATGAAAAATTGCGAAACGTTCGAAGAAAAAAAGAATAAATATAAACAACGAAACCGCGCAATAAAAGTCCACAGCTGCAATCAGCGCGCGGTAGCTATCTTAAAATGCAAATTTCCGAGGAACAACAGCTCTCTCGCTATACATACAGTATATACAGCGCAGTATAATAAACCAAACGCGTCGCGCGAGCGATCTCTAATTAAACGCAACGCTCGCGGCGCTTTAACGGTATACGTATGCAGCGGCCGCTACAGCTGAGACCCCCGCGATAAATCGATTCGGGAGCGGAGAGGGAGAGAGCTTCCTACCGCGAAAAAAAGAGGAAAAAAAGCCGAGCGTTGATGGATGAGGCGTGTATATATGAATGGAATCGGCGACGGATTTTTTTGCGCGAGAGATGATTGGTTGATATGGGGAAGAATATCGAGTGTTTGCTGAGAGGTGCTTTTTTCGAGCTTGCGATTTGGGTTACTGGGCTGTGAATAATGAAAAGTCGGAAACACTTTATATTGCAAATACACGTATAAGTAGTTGAAATTTCGCAAGCGCTATTTATTATCTTCTCTCGATATTCGCTACGCGATGCAGCAGCTAATTTACAAGCGCGTCAGCGTCGCTAATCGGGTATAGCGCAAAGCAAATTTGCCGTCTCTTCTACCGTATTAACGAGCCGTTCGAATGAGAGATCGAGAAGCGCTGCAGACTTTCAATATTTACCGAGAGCAAGATAATTGACGTAACGCTCGGCGATTATTCCGCAAATCGATGCGAGGACGGATTCCAAAGGCTCATACCAATTAGTCTCTCGCTAACGCGACGATCATTCCATTGTATTCGCTATAATAACGTTTTTTTTCTCGAGTATCTCGACTTTCGCCTCCGAAAATTAAAAATCAAAAACAATTTCGCGCTCCCGAGAATCGCCGGGAGATAAAGCGGGCTATGCATTTTCAAGCGCGGCCGCGCATTGTAATTCCGAAATGGGGGATCGAGGTATGCGCGATCGAGAAACCACAGCGCTCTCGCCTTTTATATACACAAACACACACACACACACACACACACGGCGTGTGTGTATATAGACAGCCTCCGCAAACGAGATTCCAGCGATTCCGCGATCCAAAAGATTAATCCCTATTGCGTCGCACATCGCGCTCACACTTTCACGGGCTTTATACGCGCGCGTGTGACTTTTATCCTCGCTGGTGTATGTCGCCGAGTATTAGTTTCCCTCTCTGTATCGAGCTCGCGTAACTTTTGTACGTGTGCGTATAAATTATAGAATTTTGTATACGAGCTTTGAATTATTTATTGGTGAAGTGATACTGTGCGAAGGTACGTTGCGTAAAACCCACTATTTAGGCATAACGTCAAAAAGCTTATACCGCAGCTAGCACAAAGGCCTGTTCAGTAGCCGAGCCGACGACCATCTTAGCGCTGCACAGCACGCGTCTTTCTGCCGCGAAAATCGCCAATTAGCCGCTTCTCTCGGGATCCGCAATAGGAAAGCATACGCAGAGCTCGCTCGGCGCGAGGTGCGAGAATCGAAGGAGGAAACCGGTTGCCCCCCCGAAGAAGTCACACACACACGCACACACGCACACACACACCGAGCGTGCATGTGTTGTACAAGCCGGCAGCAGCCTGTCAACGCCGTAACACTTCGTTATAAAACCCCCGAGAGCTCGTCGCCTTAAAAAGAAAATGCCCGTGTGTTCGTGTGTGTGAGTCTGTGTAACTATACGTCGAACACGAGTTATTTGTGGTGTACGTGTTTTAATACGAACGCAGCGTAAACGAACTTTGAGGTTTGGGGGTTATCGCGAAATTAGCGGTACACATCAGCAGCGATGAAGATCGATTGTGCGGTCAGTAGCTGTGCTCGTGGTCTAATTTCGAGTCCATGATCTATACAAAACGCATTGCGATCAAAACCAAGTGATTATTATAAACCGGACGGTCCCACTACTGGTCTTGCCGTACCCGACTCGTTCTACTTAACGGTACTCACTCGATAGAGTAAACTAGTTGCATAAAGTTTATACACGCATATCCGCAACAAAAGTCAGCATCGCAGGGACAAATCCGGTCGCCGTATAACGTGCCCGCATAAAACGCTCGCGTCGGCAGCGTATAGGAGCTTGCAACGATCAACACGGCCGATAATCGCGCGCGCCCTAACGAGCTCGTCGCGGTCCTTTTAATCCCGCGGGAACATCGAGATCTCGCGCCCGCGCCGGTTGCCGAGGGTATACGTGTAAATGGCTGTAATAGTCGAGGCGCGCGCATCGCGCATTCTTCTCGAGCCACGAGCAGAAAGAGATATGTGTTTACGCACACCTGCGTGAGAGTACACAGTGTATTGGACATGCGAGGGCGCTTAGATGAGGCGTGAGATACCGGGAGGTTTTCAAAGCGAAAATATTCAGCTGCGCTCGCGATCGCGAAAACGAGGCGTATCGAAATATCTGACCTTATCGTTCGCCAGCTAATTGTCACTAGCAATATATTTCTCTCCGTTTCTTTCTCGCGCGGCTCTCCGCTGCCGTGTTGCTCAATCTAATCGTCGGGGCAGTTAAAGGCCGGTTATGCAATCGAATAACTTGGGTATAATCGCGCGGGAGTCCCGCCAGCCCACGGATAACTCAATCAATTTATCCTATCGAATAATTAGTCTTACAAGAATATTATTGCCTTTTCCACGATAAAGCTCGCATATAAAATGGATTGACGCGCGCACGCGTGTTATGTAGGTATACCGAAAAGGATGGCGATTTTTTTGCTTAGTCGCGAGATCTTTATGATTGCTTTTTAGCATAAACGTCGTGGTTTATGGCGGATCGATCGACGAAGTGTCGAATGAATCACTGTCGTGCGGTTGTTCGCGGCGTCGATGTCAGATAAGAAGGAATGAGTGTCGGCGAGAGAATCATGTTACGCGAGCGGATTGTCTAGGCTTTTAATTTTATGGTACAAAGTATTCACTTTGTATAAGCAATTTATACTCTCACTGTAGACGAGAGCTTGGATGATTCAACTTCAAATGAAAGAAGAGATATATTCACTCGCGCCTAACCAATGCCAGCATTTTCTACTTAACCATACACTCGCAAATTTAAATGAAATTCTATTAATTCGCAATGGTTATTTCACTTCGCTTCATACTTTGATCGCATTTCGCTCAATTTGTACTGCTCGATTCACGAAACTCTCAACGTGTCCCGACAAAAAACACTACAAAACAAGCTTCGCCCTCAGCAACGGCCACATCCCTCTCGCACAAGGGGTGTCTAATCCAATCGAATTCAGCCATCCCTCCATACGCTCACTTCTCTCGTATACGGCCGAATACAACGCGTTCGAAGGGTGAAGGGACGAATCGCGGGATGTGTAGTGACGCTTTCCGCTTGTCCTGTACGCCGCGCAAGCGTATCAGCCGTCGGCGGCGAATAATGTCCGACCGATGCGATTGGCTGAAGGCCTTTCGGGATGTCTCTCTCTCTCTCTCTCTCTCTCCCTCTCTCTCTCTCTCTCTCTCTCTCTCTCTCTCTCTCTCTCTCTCTCTCTCTCTGTGCTCGACGAAGAAACTAATTTTCCAATACCAACGTTTCACCTTCTGTCCATAATCTAACAAAGCGTCCTTCCGTTTCTCTGTTACAGTTCAGCGACAACGAGCCTGCAGGCAGTAACCTCTCGACCGTAGCAGCAAGCCAACAGTCTCAAACCAGAGCCGCGTTGTCTCGAGATTTACGCCGTCTGCTGCAGCAGCAGCGGCGGCGGGCCATCGGACGCATAAATCGCGAACGAGAGTAAGCCCTGCCGCCGCGAGGATTACGCCCGGGGATTAGGGAATCAACCTGGCTGATCTACAGCGCCGGAGAAAACTCGCCCCAGTGAAGCTGCTGCTACTGCTGCTGCCACTTTTTCCGGCGGCGCCACTCATACACGCCTCCCTCCCCGGTACAAGTGTTTTAATCTCGTTTAGGGCCCTGATTTCGGATTCCCTTTCGATTTTTATTTCTCGTACACACTACGCGACATTTTTCTCACATACACCCACATACACACACACACACACGGGCAACGTGCAAGGCAAACACAGCGGCACCTCGTAAATATATTATAAATATATACATAAGTTTTAACGAAATGGCAGAACTGTTGTTACTATGAATTTATTATTATTATTATTATATTATTTTGATCATTATTAATTTTATTATCATTATTATAATATTATTACTATCGTTTAAAGTCACAACCACGTACGCGGTACAAACGCACGACCGCGCGGCGCGAGGAGAGTCTTTTTTGTAAATATGTCACATACTACTGCGGAGAGAATATATGCAAAACTATTATACATAGCGGAGAGAGCTCGAGTGCACGACAGGAGTGAGGCGCTGCGTATATGAAATATAGATATATATATACATATATACATACACAAAGTGAAATATGTATCCAGATTAACGGGCGACGACCGATCGGACGAGCTATATTATATGCTTCGACGCGCGTCTCCTATATAATACTTTTATTTCCCCGGATCGAGGCGCATATAAGATTAATGACACGTGGTTCAGACACGCGAAAGAGGGGGGCGGTTTTATCATCATATCGAAAAGCTTGATCACAACATCTTTGCGCGCACACAGGTTTGCTTTGTTTCTTTGGAATTTCACCACAGCGTTGGAATGATCGAGTGTTGAATTAAAGATACTGTATAACTTCTGCACCGATCGCTCACGTTCAGTATTCAACTATTTAAAGAGAAACTATGATAAAAACGAATCTACAATAGCTTATTACCTTGTAAGGCAGAGACGCGCAGAATCTGTCGACTTTGAATACGAAGATATAACATAACACAGTTGTAATAATAGCATCATCGATATGTGCGCGGTGTAATAACTTTTACCAGATACCGACGTTCAACGAAATCTCCAACTACCTATACTGTATACACGTATTATCATTATTATAATATTCAAATGTGTTTCTAACAGAATCGAAAAGCTGACGTTTTCTCTAACAGCTAAGATAATTATATATATATATATATATATATATATATATATATATATATATATATATATATATATATATATATATATATATATATATATATATAATATTATTGTAAATAAACTGACAGCGCATCATAGTCATTAAGATTTAATTGCTGAAGTGTAAAGAAACAAACAACCCTATACCTATAAAACTAACACGTATTATTGTATCTTATATAATTTAAAAAAAAACTAAGATCGGCAATCTCTCACCGCATGTATGCGCGCTCGATAATAAGCTCTCTCGCTTATGGGCGAGAGCGAAACGTGTCACGTCGTATATATTCGCGTTTCAATCTGCACAGCAGCAGCGCAGGAGCCGAGAGAGAATATAAGGAGATTTCGCATTGTAAATCGAGAGCCGGGCTCGCGCATGAACTCGAACTCGCTTGTACAAGTCAATCAAGCGACGCTCGATAAATCACTTAATTTTCATCGCCCCCCGTACACCATACCCTTTCGCGTATAATACCCAGAGAGTATATGAGCCAATCTAATCAGGCGGGTTGGCTGCTGCCTCGCGATCGATGCGGTGTCGGATGCACTCTGCGCACGACGAAAAGCTAACGCCGAGAGAGAGAGAGAGAGAGAGAGAGAGAGAGAGAGAGAGAGAGAGAGAGAGAGAGAGAGAGAGAGAGAGGTGAGCCTGCCCGGCCGATAACGATCGTGCTGGCTTTTACTGGCAATAATAATTATCGTCGCGAGAGAAGGGCACTTCCACTGTGGTTTTTCTTCGTGTTTTCAATGCTTTTTTTGAGTGGATCGAGAATTGGAAGAACAATCCGGTGGAAGGGCTCGAGTAGGCATATAAGTGTCACAGCTAATAAACAGTATATTACCGCTCTTTAAGCTCACGTATATTATACTCTCACGCAGATGATACATGTGTTGTACCGGAAGCTTGCAGTAGCGATTATTAAACACAGGATGAACATAGCCGTCGCACATAGTGAAATAAATATCTGTATATTGCAGTTAATTAAACTAAAGACGAAACTTCACGTAGCTATTCACACGTTTATTAATTATAACATATAAAATAGTCTCGAGATCGAATATAGGGAAAATGGTGCAATAAATGGTATACACACACGAGACACACTAAGTAATCGTACGCATTTGTCACTAGAAGCCAGCGCGCCTCGATGTACGTGTACAAGAGAAGGTTTTGCAATTCTATTGTAAACTTATCGTGTGATTATGACTTTCTTTCAAGAATAGAAGATACATATCATCGGTATACAGATGTGAAATTATACGATAAAAATTGTCGAACTCGAAAACAAGTTCCTTCGAAGACAAACGGAAAGTTGCGTGTCGATTTTAGAATACGTTGGAAAAAAAAGGACAAAGGCTTGCGTCGACGTTTTGTAAATAAAACTTTGGTAAATAAATTCTCGACTAAATTGCGTAGATTTTTCAGATTCGGAAGAGGTATACTAAAATCGATGTGAAACGGAATCAGCGAGTCAAGAAAAAACGAGAACCGGCTCTAAGGGGTCCTGGAAAAAGAAGGCAAATGTACATTTTATGTAAAGATACATTTATTTATATCTGTGATAAAAGAAGGAGAGAAAAAAAGGCACGAGGCGATATAAAAAGAGGTCTGAAGAGAAAAATCGACGAAATCATACGACACAATACAATATTCGTTGTGAGAACACGCGAAAATCCAAACGATGATATCTGACGCGAGTAATATAGGAGACGCGCGTCACTCGACCGTCAAGTATACACAGTTGTATCTCCCGCAAAGGCGATTAATTATCAAACCAGTAATACGTTCTTTTGTAAATATTAGGCAAACGATTTTGCGCGTCCGCCCGTCGCATATAACATACACACAGCCGCCGGCGCGTCGCTCTTCGATTTGATTATATCTAATACGTGTACTTATACTCGTTACTGCGCTCCGACGAGAAAAGATGCGGAGGAGAGCGAAGTATGGGGGATGAATAAAAGGAAAATATTTGTTGTGAATATGCATAGCGCAGGTATACATTACACACATAGGTATTTCGTAATAGTTGATAACTATGAATATATATATATATATATATATATATATATAATTATTGCGAAGCTATACATATAAGTTCTATTCGGTCGTTCGTACGGTTTCAACTTGTAAATTATGAAGTGAAAAAAAAATAAAGTGTGTACATAGCTATGAATGTGAATATATAGATAAAAGTATATATCTATTATTATTATTATTACGAATATCGACATGCATAACATATTATATTATTATATTATTGTCTACTTCAATTATGAATTCATATTATATATTAAAAAGAAGACTATTACGTTGTAACCTTCATTGTACTTTATTTTTCACAAACCACCATACCAAAAACCAATCCCAACCAAACCGCAGAAGCTCTTCCACACCACAATATCATAGCGTACCGTACTACTTCTCCTCTCTCCAGTGTGTAACAAATCAAATTCGGAAGTCGGCGCACGTACGACATAAACATCGAAAACACATTGAGTTCCTGACACCCTACAAAGGACTGCTCGTTTTGAATACATCGCGAACAATGGCCGCACGCGTTCGCACCTATATATACGGACGTGCCACCGAGACAGAGAGAGTAGGGGCGAAAATAAGCGCGCGCAGAAAAAGAACAATGGGCGATCCCCTGCCTCCCGCGCTTATAGTGTGTATCCGCTTTCTCTGCCGCTCTATAAGAGCGAATTTCGGTTCCGCGCCGCGCCGCCTCATCGTCGTTATTTTGGTTTTGGTCTATCGGGACGTGACTTATATGGTCATATTCGCAAAACAGCCATCGCACCCGATTACACGACGATTAACAGTCACTTTTGCCGTAACTCGCGGCGCGTAAACTCCCAGCGAAGTATGCGACGTACATTACGGCTTTAACCGTCTCGCGGCATAAACTGCAGAGGCTAACCGCTCTCTGCGGTCGCGTCCCGCAAGCCGGCGAAGAGTCTATACCTTCGCTGTGGAATATCCTCGAGAGGGTCCCGAGGAGCCCACTTTATGTCCACGCCCGGGCATTAAAATCAATTGCGGCACCATTATGGATCGGACCCACTCACACACGCGCCCACGCGATGCGCTCCAGGAAATGGCCGCCGCGACGCGTCTCTTTAGAGCTTCGTGTATATGCGTGGATTATAGAGTCGAGAGCTTAATGGGTCGTTTATAGAGGAGACGAATTTTAGATGGATGTTTGATTGCTGATCAGGTATACGCAGACGGCAAGTCGTTATTTATTATTCTTTTTATACGTCCGTAAATATAGCTTCGCGTTGAAATGGATATGTTTGAGCGGAGAGACGGGATGTGTTTTGAGAGGTACATAACGATTCGAGAGGAGTTTAATACACGAGGTTATGCGGATGCGTTTTCGGAGTTTACGAGACTTTAAAGGAGAGACGCGGATCTTGTAACAGGTTGATTAGTTCAGACGCGGGGACGTATAAGTCGCGTCGTAAAGTCTAGTTTCTTCTTTTCCTTCGTTTTTTTATTAATGGCAGTGATTTAGTATTGTGCTTTTATGGATCAATGACGGAGTCATACTTTATCGGTTTTTGATGCTTCTCACAAAACCCCAACGTTTGTACCAAACAGACGGCGCTATTTACAACGCGAGCTAAATCATTCCGAACATCAAAAGTGTATAAGGAGGCTCGTGAAAAACAGTCGAACAAGTTTGCCTAACGGAACGCTACGCTGTAATAATCAACGCAACTTTCCCGATCCCGGAGCACTCGGATGTACTTCCCCCCGGTACAATACCTGTCCCAGAGCGTTATACAGCCCGGCAACAGTAAATTAGGCAACTACGCAAGAAGTCCCGCGGCGGCGAGTCTACTCTCCGTGTACAGCACCAAGACAAAGGCGAAGGGTGCCATATCCTGACAGCGCTTGTAAAGTTATAACTACACGAAGGCGCGCGCATCGCATAGTACACAGCCGCCTTGTTCTTCCTTACGACTAGCTCTGACGAGAACCGAACGGAAAAGTTGGTCGCGTGTTCTTGTCTATACGGGAGAGTTTCACTTTTTACCAACGAAATTCAGGCGATCTCGTGCGATATCTGTCTGACGGCTGGGATTGACACTATTTGCTGGCGTGAGACTTTGCCTGTTTCAGTTGAAAAGTTTTCTATAGATGCCTACTCTTGATTTTTATATATTCGCGCAGTACACGGAAAAAATAAACTAGCTAACGTTAAAACATGACCATCAGCAGTGCATGACTCATTGTGTGTAGTTACACGTGTATTCAAATTTCGCGCATATGATAATACGCGTAGGAGTACGCGGATAGAGAGAGAAGCGTGGGCGGTGACGCGGTGTTACAAATTTTTTATACAGCCTGAATAAAACATGAAATTTCACGACGTTTTGCTTTCCGCGCGGCCGACACGTGTTCCGCGGCTTATTTACACAGCGTTTTTACACCCGATCGAGCACACACACACACACACACACACACACACACACAGACGTGGATCTCACGCAATATAAGTGATCTCCTAATTATAAAGCGTCGCGCGACACGAATCTCTGTGGCGCTCGATATATTGTCTAAACGCTCACACAGCCTCCGAATGTATGGTGAGAACTGCTTCGTGTGTAAAAAACCGACGAATTCTGTTAACACGTGCTCGAATATTCAATTGACCCGACTATATTCTAAATTTATGTAACGTGAATAACATATAGAAAAGCCGTCGGATGAAATGCTCTTTTTGTCCGCTCGCGCGTGTGTATTCGCGATATGCTCGATCATATGCGAGGGAGGGAGATCGCAATCTGAGCGTCGACTCCCACGAGCTCAGCGCCCGAATGCCTAACACGCTAGAGAAACGGCGAACGTATAGTAGGTTAATATTTTTTTGAACAAATTTGGTTAACACATTCGTCAACCGAAATTTCTACCAAAGAACACTAATCCGACGCCCTCTAACCATTCCTTCTCCCGCAATAATATTCGAGAAGATAAGCTCGTCGCGATACACAAACAAACTTATTCGATGCAATAAAATCGCAGCTCCTGGGCAGCTCTCCTCCTGCGCGATTCTCGAGCATATCACATACATTAGCTCGTATAATGCACGGCTCGCATAAACCCTTAATCGCGCGCGCAGGCGACCGCTTTGCTAATATAATCGCGACAACGCGCGCTACTCTACTACCAGTACCTATGGCTCTGCAGTATACGTGTCCGGGGATTATCGGTATACGCGTCGGCAAATTTATGAATAAGCGCCGTTTGAGAATCGAGTGCGCCTCGTACCTCTGAATTGCTCAAGATCTTGAGATACAGCCGATGAGGTTTTGTGCCGCTCGCGAGTGTGTGTAAGAATTCAAAAACAGGGCTGCTTTCGTAAAAGCCAGTTTTTGAGATTTTTTACACGAGTGTATTAGTTTATCCTCTGCTATAATTTTAACGCTGAACGCGATACATATTCGTACGATCTAACGCACATAAGTCTTCATTAACTGATCTAAATTTAATTACCCTTCAGACCCATTAATTAAGTCGAAATTAAACTATTCGTGTATCCTCCTTTCGCGCTGCGAAAACATCGACCCAGATCAACCAACCCGAAGAAGAAAAAAATATCTCAGCAAGTACAGCAGCACAGGTCGAGGATCTAAACTCACACGTATAATGTACTCACACACAGTCGGGTGTGATATCAGCGGAGCTGAATTCGAAACGGGAGTCCATAGCAGCGCCATCGAGCGGAGCGCTTACACGCTTTCGTAAAATATGTTTCGCTCCTTATAAATTGATAGCCGCGCTGCAGCAGCAGCACAGCCGCGCGCGAGAATTAACCGAGCTTCTATCGCTTATCTGCGCGCGCTGGGATAAGTGCGAGAGCGCGACTACCGGTAAACGGCTGCGCTTTCTGATGCTGTGTGTGTATGCGACTGCTGCGTTGTATATTTCGCTGGGAAATGTTCGCAGACTTGATGCTTGTATTTTTTATCTTCTTCCTTGGTGTAGAAGGAGATATTGGAGGCCGTTTTGGCTGTTTATCCTTTACACTTTATAGTTTTACGGCCTTCGTATCCGGTCAGCGGATAAAAAATTTTATTTACGAGCTAATACGAATTCCGCTGGAGCTTGACGATGTTGAGAGAGCTGATTAAGTGATCGTTTGGAAGCAATGGATATCGAGAGCAGAGAGACGGTTGGGAAAGTTCGGATTTCATTCGCGCGCGCAGCCACAATTAAAGTATTTCGCGTTCGAGTGTCGACCACAAAATAAAATTGAAAAGCCACATCTAAGCGAGGTATAACATGAAGTAGCTTAACGGCCTTTGCAAAGCTACCTGATACCGCGGAAGTATCTTAAAATAGAAATTTGCGGCAATCGTTTGAAGTAGCGTGAAATTATAACTCGTTGAATTGTGACAGAGCAAGATAAGTAAGAAAAAGTTCGAAACAAGGCAGCTGAACTTGTCCTCGCATATTTTATCTCAGGCTCTTCTACGTACATAAACGCACTCGCAGAAACACACGAAGCCAGCACGACACCTCTCCGTTGAAATTATTTACACCTTCACACACTGCACAGTGCACACCCTCCGGAGAAAAAAACAGCCCTTTCCATACACAAACCTCTCTCACTCCTCCGTATAGCCTTCGGATACAGCGCAAATACATTAATAACAAAAATATAATAATATTAACGGCGATATTGATAACCCCGTGCGGGGCAACTCGACATTACCATAAATTTGAATGTCCGCGCGAGCTCCGACCCTTTACGGCTTACTTTATGGCGAGCGACTCAATTTGGTCGTCTCTCCGAGCAGTGTATACAGTCCTCGCGACTTGACTAATACTCGCAAAGAGCAGCAGCTCACGTGATGAATCGTCATATATAGATGTGTATACGCCTCGGAGAAAGACAGAGCTCTCGGGAAAGAGGAACATAAAAGGACGGCAGTATAAAGTAGACGAGAGAGAGAGAGAGAGAGAGAGAGAGAGAGAGAGAGAGAGAGAGAGAGAGAGAGAGAGAGAGAGAGAGATGCCATCTTACACTTGTGGAATATGAGGCAGAGAAGAAGAAGGAGCCGAACGAGAGGAGAATGAGAAAAAGTGTACGCACGTATAGCGCCATGGGATATCCGGCGAATGTTCAGTTGTAGCTATACGTGCGTCCATGGGTGTACAGTGCAGTGTGCTGGATTATACCGATCTCTCTCGAGTGTGTACGCGCGTGTCTCTCTCGCGCCTACGGGAGGAAGAAACGCGCTGTGTGATTTATATAATTTTCGCAGGGCTGTACGTGTCGGAGTGCGCGAGCCTTATCTGCTTTGTAAGTCTAAACATGATGATTCGAAAATTTCTTGCATTTTTCTTGTGATTTAAAAGAATGATAATTTAATAAAAAATTTCACCGTTACAAAGCTTCCTCTATGTAATTTCGTTCTGGCCTATGTGTAGGCATACCGAAAACGATAATATAATTCAATTTGGAAATCCGCACGAGGAATGTAAATGACTGCAACGAACGAGCTACCGCAGTGCACGTATGTCAAATGACGTAAGTAGGGTATTGTTTTCATAAGGTTTCGGAGAGAGAAAGAGCGACGCGATATACCGACTTGCCGTCGCTGCTGCTTCATGCTTCTCAATATTTGAAGACCCAGCAAGTTTACTCCCGGTAAAAGCTCGACTAAATGTTATAGTACACGAGCATGGAGTGTGTACTTTGACTCGTTGTATTTACACGACCGACAACGACTTATTGTACGCGGATTATATTGCTTATTTGTCTATGCAGCAGATACGTGCTTTCAAGAGGTTATGTACGGATCAATTATCAAAAATAAGCCCGTTACAAGTAGGCATTACAGCAGTGGAATCGCTTGTAGCGTTTTCCACATATATATGCATGCATATGTAGGCGGTTATCGGACAGTAAAGATATTTACTGGCGACGGTCGCTACTCGCTCCTATCAGCTCTGCAAGCTGCATATATGGGAGTAGAAGCTGGAAGCTGCAGCGGCAGCGACGCTGTAATTGATTTGTGGCGCTGGAGCTATCACATATACGGCTCGTAACTTAAATTAAATCGCGCAAGCTCGCACGGTAATCGCCGAGCTTCGCACTGTGTGCATTATTGCGATGGACTGGGTGTATGAGCTTTATATTTTGACATCCTTTTGAGTGGCGTTTAATTGAAGATTTCGTATTTTGAGGCAATTCTTTGATTGAGATTCGTGTGTTGGATAGTGCTTATAGCGATAAAGAGAGGATCTAGCAGCAGCTGAAAAAAGCCAAAATCCTCCTGTAGAATCCCATACATAAACTGTCGAAAAGCTGTTAACGAAACAAACCCGTGTCGAAGATGCGGACCCCATGATGACCGTGACGTCCCTGAAATCTCTGCCTTCGATGCCTTATCTTATCTATACACGGGCGGCCAAGTTGGCGTATACTTAAGCTTCGTGCGGGCGACATGATTTTTCTTTGCTTTGGAATTTTGTTTTCTTTGTTTTTTCCATGTTTGACTTTTGGGGATAAAGATTATTTTTATATGTTTACGATCACACGCAAACAGTGATAAACGATTGACTTTGATTCTTTTATGGTGATGGTATGTATGTAGAATAAAAATCGACATTATTATTCTCGTGCCGATATATTATCGTTATTCAGAGCCAACGACTCTCACGGGTCGATCCATCGATGACGATCATCGACAGAACGGCGCCAGCGATGTGGTTCGTCGCGACTCAAATGACACGAGTTGAGACGGTTTCGATGATTTAGGTGAGGGTCGACGGATTTTTTGAAGGTTTTCGGGTTTATTGCGTGCACGTGTACAGACGCAGAGGACATCTTGAGGAATTCGGTCGGACAAGGAAATGGCTCTTTAATGGCTGGTTTAAATTTTACGAGGCTGAGATATCGATCAGAACTGCTACGATATTTCAGCCGACAATAAAAGATTCAACCTTTCTGACGTTCGGTGTCGTCGGCGAGTATACTTTCCGAACGGCAATAAATAAAAACGCAGCTAGTCGTATCCTGGTTGCATATTTTAATCCAACAGGTGAGTTTAGAGTAGTAACGCTCAAACTTAACCCAAATCACACGCCAACCTCTCGACAGTCCACATACCCCATACACAGCATATTATGCAGTCGGAAGGTCCTCTGCGGGGGTATACATCGAAGTTATCGTCTCTTTGTGAACACTCGGCGATAACTCGAAGCCGCACGCGCTCGCGACCGACTAACCAGCCGAGGCAAAGACACAAGAAGAAGAAGAAGAAGAAGAAGAAGAACAGGGAACCGTGAGAGCGGTATTCCTCGTGTCGGCGATAGCCGCTCTCTCTCGCGAGAGGCTTTGTGTACCCCGCGTGTCGGTTCATTCACGCGATTCTTCCCATTGATGGTCGCCGGGAGTCTCTTTCTCGTGTCTGTGTACGTGTATCTGTAGCTGTGTACGTGTAGAGGTGTGAGATAGAGAGAGAGAGAGAGAGAGAGAGAGAGAGAGAGAGAGAAAGGTAGGGAGAGGGTGGAGGAGGAGAAGATTTAAGATTAGCGGGAGATAAGGAATGTGGGAGAGGGCAGCAGCAGTGCAGAGCGGCTATGGAGGCTGATGCCACGATGCAGTGGTGGGTGGAAGAGCGGGTATATATAACAGTAAAGAGGAAAAAACCAGCGACGTGCAGGATTTCGGAATTGAAAATTAGTTTTTTGGCTTTTGCGGAATTCGAAGGATACTCGCTGGAACTGCGCTCCTTAATTATTTTCGTTTCAGAAAGAGAGAGAGAGAGAGAGAGAGAGAGAGAGAGAGAGAGAGAGAGAGAGAGAGAGAGAGTACACTTTTAACTGCTTATTTAATAATTTTTTTTTAGAGAGCCGCGAGAGATCCATACGCACGGAAAAACTCGCCGCATCAGCGAATACAAACGCGCGCGATTAAAAAAGGACAAGGCGAGCCTTAAAAAGCGCGCGAGAGATAGAAGGAGGAGTATGCGAAAAAAACAGAAGCAAGAAGCAGCAGCGGTAAAGGAAGAAGATGCGGTCCACGTCCTAAAGGAGCTATGCGCGGCAACGGCTATGCGTAACGAGGGGGGCTCGCGCATAAATATGCGCGTGCTTCACATCTCCTCCCGCCTTTCTCACCTCGGGACTCTCAGCCGCGTGTGTATGTGTGCTACCTTTCTCTCTCTCTCCCGCTGTACTAAAAAAGCCGGATCCTCGATCCCACCGAGTAAGCGCAAGAGAGATAGAAAAGGAGAGTGCGGCAGCTCTCGACGAAATTCGGAGCGAGAGAAAGAGAGGATGCAAAAAGAAGAGGAGGAGGACGACGAGAGAGACAAAGAGGAGACGTTCCGGAGATATCCCAGTCACACCTGTGCGCGCGATTTCTCTTTGTGCGTAGTGGCCTATTTCGCTCTGCGCGCGCGGCGAGAGGAGCTTGAGATACGGCCAGAGAGACTTTTTTGCGAAAACGACACTCCACAAATCAGCCCGGCGAGCGAGCGAGGACCCGACGTATCGGCCGAGAGCCGCTACTCGCGTTACTTCCATCGGCGAGCTCTGACGAGGACTGATCGAGGGGGTACACATCGATTCTCCGTGTATGGGGCTTTTGCGTCGACTTTCATTTATAGCAGAGGTGGTTCGAAGTATTGGGAAATAAACGTTTTATAATTGAAACTTCAAATCTAAAATCAGTGTTTGGACATGCCCGAGCCGACGAATCGAATCTTTCTTTCATAGACCGCGAGATCAAAACAGCCGATTCGTATCACAGAAGCGTCGAATCTATAATAAGCGTCTGATTCGAGACCACCTGATTTGCATTATAATAAGCGCTAATTTTCGAACTTCCTGTATCCCGCCGCCGTGGGCACAAAAGGCGTCAGGTATACGCGTATAACGGGTCGCCGTTGGATCGGCAGAGGAAGAAAGCACCTACGCACTAGTGGACTGTGTCGCGGGGAGAGATGTTCGGCTTCGATCGGCTTCCACGAAAGGAATACGGAATCTCTGGAAGGTTCGCAGTACTTCGGCAGAACGACGATGGGACCAGACTTGAGGACGACTGGCGACGAGGGAGACCGGATGGATCAAGGAATGGCAGGACGTGCCAGGGATGTGTCGCGATTATTCGGCTGTAGCTTCTTGGTCTATTTTTAGGTTTGTGGGGCTTTGATCGGCGTGAGATATCGACTCGCTATCTTTTTGCTAAAATTATTAAAATAACTCACGATACTGCAGAGATCGCCACGAAAGATCTCGCGCGACCCAGAAGCAAATAAATTTGAATTTAAAATCGATCCCGATCGCGAAAAAGTGCCGAACGCGCGTGCGGCGCGATACGTCGAGTAAAAACTCATTCATTCACACTCTTCCGCTCTTTCGTCACCTCGCTCTCCTTCTCCTGTTCTCTTATATACAGCCTCCATCTCTCGGAGACAGCGCGCCGGGGAAAGAAGAGAATAAAAACGCTCGGCCCGGTCTTCCCAATGAAATTCGAAACTGAAAGAATTCTACCGTCGCACACGCGATTCCCGGTCCCAGAGAGTTAAAATTCGAAAAGTGGAAACCGTAGGTGCCCGCACGTATAGGCGGCCGACTTGACGAGAGCGAGAGGGATAGGCCGACCAACGGAGGAGAGAAAAAAAGCAGATTTTTTTTATTACGGTATAGGTCACCGCGAGAGAGAGAGAGAGAGAGAGAGAGAGAGAGAGAGAGAGAGAGAGAGAGAGAGAGAGAGAGGAGAGATCCTTTTGAGAGGGCCGCCAGATAAGGAGTGCCCGTAAAAAAGTGTCTTATGCAGATCGGCTGGCCGTGTGTCGATTAATAAACTGAGCTCGGTGTATGACTTTTTTATTTAGTAGTGTTGTACGATTGTTGATTTGAAAATATTGTATACAGAGATCGTCTAAAACACCCGCTTAAAAGCCGGAAGCGAGCCGCACACGACTATCAATCCCGCGACTCTCGCTATTTGCGCTGATGATGGATGGTCGCAGGAGTCCCTGCACAGTTGCCGAATCTCCGCGGCGCGTCGATGGGAAAACGCGAGGCGCAGGTGACGCGCTGCAACACTAATCACCATCGGTTTCAGATTATTCTCAAATGATGACCTTCCGCACCAGCCACTGGGGGCGATCGAGGGAACCTGAGCTTTGATGAATAGTTGGCTGACTGGTATATAATAATATACACAGGTGAATTTCTATTTGGTTTTAGCTGTATCGTATATCTTCTCGTTCCTGCGTACACACAGTCGGAAACCCAAATCATGAATGAACTCGCGCGAATATCCTGCCGACTACTAAATCGACGAAATCCTCGACCTCGCTGAACACGAGGTGAATAGATGAAAACTACTGCCGCTGCTGCTTCTCTTTTTTCGATCCGCGCGTTATCTCCAACGTCGATCGCGGATCGTTCGAGTGTCTTCGGCTGCTTATGTTGCCTACTGTATAGAGCAGCGAAAGATCACACGTTTTCGTCTCGCATCCTCGTCAATATTTCACGCACTCGAAAAATTACAAACTTTCTGTCCAAAATTTAAATGACCACACAGTCGTCCAAGGGGATAACGCATCGACGTTATCAGCCGACAACGAAGCCACATCCGTGTGAATCTCGCGAGAGGTCCGAGAGAGCCGGGAAAAAAATAAGGGCCGTTGACATTCCTCGGACTCCGAAGGAGTTGCTCCGGACACAGTCGCGCGCGCAGCATCCGGTGATATTTCAAGGAGTGGACAGGCCGCGGCGCGGAACAAACAAATCACCGCAGCGGCGCGTTGTATACGCGCTTCTCTCAGGGGCCGGTCCGTGAAATATCGGATTTTGGCGCGCATCAAGATCGCGTATAATACGCGCCTCAGTTTCTTCAGTGGCTTTTGAGTAGGTCCGCGCGTGTCGGCAGCTACCGGTTCAACGTTCACCTCGAGGAGGTCGCGCGCGCGGAGTTTGTACGTGTATAACGCGTATAATGAGATGGAGGACATAAGAGTCGAGATTTATCGCTACTGGCTCGCGAGAGTTTGATCGCAACTGGTAGCCATACCGGCTCGTAAACTATGCGTAATTACGAGGGAATACATTAGTTCGTTAGAGAGCATCTGTTGACACTCGAATATTCGCGAGATGGTGCGAGGGTCTTTTTTTTTCTTTTTCGAAATGAAACGAAATCCTAGGCTGTTTTACAAATATGGCTAGTACGCGAGAGCGTCAACGCAGTGAATCACTCAATCGCACGCACGCGCACAGGATCCAATAAACATTTCTGCGAAGCAATAAATTCCTACGACTCGACTGGGCTTTCATAGGCGGACCCGCGGTTCAGAGAAACACTCTCCGGTTAACTGATTAACCTTATCTCGAGTCGTTCCGAATCTGTTCTTATTACCGCGGCAGAAGAGCTTGCCGTTTATGGGTGAAATGAAGATTCGGCCGTTGTTACCTCCTAATGAGATACTACTTAACTCGGCGTATATTGTATATAGGAGAGGGAGCGAATACTAGAAAAGGAAGCGTTATCGCAGGTTGTTGGTTTACGAGCTGATAAAAAAGGTGTATTATACATCGATGGAGACCAATCCAGAGGATGTTACCTTCTCGTCTACGCTGTTCTCACACTTTTTTCGGGGAAACACCGAACGTCCTGATAAGCTGTTTGTTACGCAGGTATGGTGACGATTTTTTCTTCAAATCTAATATAGCATCCAAAATATCCAATTCAGCTCTTCCTGTCGAAACCGTACTTGCACTAAACTTTCACCGTATAGCACACGTGCATACAGCCTCCCATGCATCTTCCCTCTTTCTCTCCTCCGAGCTTTCGCGGTGGTCCAGGGCCTTACAGACTCGTGGCAGCGGCACTTCGGCACCGACAATTTATTAGCCATTATTGGAAGACACACAATGCGCGCACGCCACGGACTACCTGTGCGCAGCAGTCCAAGGTGGGGGGAGGAGAGGCTCTTACTTACTCCATTATCGGAATTGCAAGTATTCCGCAGCCTCTGGTTTTTCGTCCGCTTTTTTGCCATCTGAGACTGTCTGGGATTTCGGGAGAAGTTTTTACATTTTGTTGTATAATTAAAGGGGCTTTGCTGATTTCTTCCAAAAGTCCATTATAAAATATATCATATAAAAGGTCCATTTATGGACTGCACAAATCGTCAAAAAAGAAGCTGTCTCATGCAAATTCGGCCACGGCTTCGGGACCGCACTTAATCAACTTCGGACCCGGTGCAGCACATGCAATAATATACACCCGTGCGGAAAGCCCCGCGTATTATGGCACGGTATAGACAGGCGAGATTATCGATTTCAGAAAAATCGTATTCGCCTAGTGTTATACACACAAGGTATATACAGAAAAAGGACGAGCGAGAGAAACTGCAGGAGAAGGAAGGAGCGAGGCGAAGTCAAGTGGAAGAAAAAGTCGCCTAATTGATGCTTCGTCTTTGTTTTGGTTAATTCCAACATGGTTCGGCCATTAAAACGTCCCACTGTATCGGCGGGCCCGATCTCCCGGCCGCTCGCGAGATAAATGATGACACCCTCTCTCTCTCTCTCTCTCTCTCTCTCTCTCTCTCTCTCTCTCTCTTCCTCTTGTGCATAGCGCGCTTATATATACCGCCGCTGCGGTGCAGCGCTTCCTCCGCTGTCTTTTCTTCTTCTCTTCTTCGTCGTCTTCTTCTTCTGCGCTTGCTCTCCCCGTAATACCTGTTCCTTTTTCCGCATCTCGCTTTCTTCACTTGCGCTTCGCCGGGGCTATGAGCTCTGGGCTTTACTTTCCTCTCTATTACGTAAAAGCGATCATTTTTTCACGAGTTAAATTGCAGACGCTGTATCATATCTAGGCCATCAGTTGTGTAAGCTCGTCGTCGTCTCGAGTATTGATCGTCAATAAAGTTTCGGCGCGACGGAAGTTTTGCTTCAGCGGAGCTGCAAAAGGTGTACAACTGAGAGACGTGTCGCCTTGTGCTGCTCCACTTTCCGAGAAATTCGTCGGAACTGCGAAACGGTAAACCTGCAGCCTTCTTTGGCGAAATCAAGCCGAAACTACACGTGCGCGAATTAATATTATTTTACCAATAATTTCACGAGCATATTTATCAGGCTTAACGATCTTTTCGTCAGCGCATCTCGATTTTTTAAGTAGAGGTTTTCGAGCGAAAGTCAATGACTGTCCCCATCAGAAAATTCGAGCCTATATACACGATATGTTCTTTGATACGAAAACGCGTAAACTTTCCTCGAAACATATGGTTACGATATCTAAATTGTCACTTACGAATTACACGAATTCTATATCTACAGCCTGAAGAGGGAGAGAAAGAGAGAGAGAGAGAGAGAGAGAGACTCGCCGAAAACAGTTATTTCACTTATCTCTCTCACGAGCCAAAAAACCCAGAAAAATTTACTGGTTCTCTAATTCGCCGCGTCGATATAGTCGATTTATTTTCCTCGAAGTGGTAATGTATTTTGTAAACAAGATAAAGCGACGCTTCTTTTTCTCCCAAACCGACGTCCAGCTCGCGTATAAATCATTCGCTCGCAACTCACGCACGAGATCTTCTCTTCTCTCTTTCTCTCTCTCTCTCTCTCTCTCTCTCTCTCTCTCTCTCTCTCTCACGAAAAGTGCGTTTCCTAGAAAGCCAAAAAATCGCTGCAGCTTTCACGCGCGACGCGTACACCCAGAAGCCGTGATGTGATCGCCTCTCGGCAAAACGAGAAACTCTCCCGCGCGCGCGTCGTATCTCTATCGGAATGTGTTTTACATTAATACTTTGGTGTTCCCTCGCGGACTGATTGCAGAGAGCGGCTGTTAACGCCACTCACCGAAGGCTCCCCGGCTTTTACAAATTTATACGCTTCTCGCGATTCTCCTGCACCGTCGCCGCCTCCGATATCATATCTGCAGCCTCGAGGAGCTGGTATGCAATGCGTGTGACCGCGCGAGAGAGCAGGTTGGTGTATTTAATTGCGGATATGACAAGCCTCTGCTGCTGAGAAAGCTATTCTGATGTGTTACTCCGCGTTGGAGCTTCTGTGCTGATTTTTTTCTAGAAACAATTTCAGTGCTGGGTATCTATATGCTAGCATGTATGCTCGCTACCGTCCGAATTCCACGTCCTCTACTCGCGCATATTAAAAACCACGATAAATATCCCCGAAAGACTTCGCGCGCTACCGTGGATAAACACTTTAGCCGAAAACTTAGCATCAATAATGCATAAATCCATTTTTATGCGCGCGGGCACGTTGAGGCCCGTCTAGCTCTCTCTCTCTCTCTCTCTCTCTCTCTCTCTCTCTCTCTCTCTCTCTCTCTCTCTCTCTCTCGGCTAGAGCTGCCCTATCTGCCCGAAAAATCTCCGCTTTAAAGTCTCCGAGAGCTTCCTCCATCAATAAACTAGGCGAGCATTCCCCACGACGCGAATACTTGCGCTATGGGCTTATCGCGAACTCGATCGACGAATTGAGAGAGCGAGCGAGAGAAAAAAAACGGATTTTATAAAGTCAGGGAATTCCGCCCGACGCGAATTCCCGCGGAGTTTGCGCGTCTATTTTCGAGCGGACCGGCTAGTAGTCGAGCAGGTAGAACAGACGCGAAAGGTCAAACGGCGTAGACGCGATATGTGCGCAGAGACTACCGCACGGTAGCTCCTAATTAGCGCGGATGGCAGAGATGAGATTCGGTTGCTGTTTTTTTTCTCTCTCATCTCCCTTCTCATCTTTTCTATGAGCAGTCCGTACGATTATCTACATTTATCCGCGACGAGTATGTTTTCGCGCGACATCCTTACGCAAACTTTACATTAATCAATAACTCGAGGACGATGAGCCAACTTTTATTTGTCCAAACGTCACGCCCTATCATTATCTCACTCACCAGTGCATCCCCGCGCGATATTTTTTTCAAGATGCTCGTGAATATTCTTTTTCTCTCAGCTGGTCGTGTATATTTTTTGTCTCCTTCGCGCTCGCTCGATAAACAAGCCTTTCTCCCTCTCTCTCTCTCTCTCTCTCTCTCTCTCTCTCTCTCTCTCTCTCTCTCTCTCTCTCAGCAGCAGCGGAACGAAAGCGGGCGAGAGGAAGCATTTAATTAAATTAACGCTTATAGGCGAGATTAACGGAGGTGCGAGGAGAGATTCGGAGATGCATAATGAGCGTCTCCTCGTCTCTTCCTCTGACCTCGAGTGGTCCCTTTGGGTGGTCCCGCCGTGTCTTTGCTCTTGTGTGTGTGTGCGAGTCCCTTTTTTTTCTTCTCTCAATTTCTCGCTCTTCTCTTTCGGCTTCTGGTCCACGGCCGCGCGCTCGAGCCTCGTTACCGTCGTCCAGAGATATTCAGCCGCTTTATACCGCCGCTTTTTGCGCTCGATTATTTAGCGGTTTATGCGAGTGAGAAAGAGAGGTGCGCGGACGTTCTTTTTCGTGCGCGTGTGTGTGTGTGCGAGAGACACGGAGTTGAAAGTCGAGAGTTTGAATGCGCGTTATCGCCTAATAAAGAGCGAAACGTTATAAAAATATGAGCCTGGTGGCATTTTGGGGATGCCAGGCCGAGATTGCTTTCGAGTTATGGCGCGTGGGACCACACAGGTTTAGCGTTTTCGCCGTGTTTACGTTTTGATTTTGTCATCGAGATTCACTCGCGGCGGTTTTATTGGTTTTTGATTGAACTCGGAGATGATTTATAACGATTTAATTGTATTACACGTTAAAATAGGAAGAAAAAATCCAACAAAATCGCCAGAAGCACTCAACGCACCGAATGACACATATGTTCGTCGTCAGCCACAGCACATCGAGCCAAGTGTCGTTCGATCGTGAGAATGTGAGTCGCAAGAGCATAGAGTGGATTTTCGGCTTAATGGCTCGTGGCCCGTGCCATTCGCTTATCTATCTCTTCATTATTGAGAAATACTCAGCTGCAGCGCGAGCGGCGGCAGGAAAAGGTTTATGATACCGGCGATATTTCGGATTCCTGCGCGCGTCACGCGCCTCGGGTTGCGAAATGTCGCGAGATCACGCGTGCTTTATACGCTCCTCGGATACAACCGCAGAATCTTATATAAATACACCGAAAGACCAGGAGGAAGAGGTTTCGGATTCTTCGGCTATTTTATACTTCAGAGAGACGGTATAGTGCGAGTGCGTTAATTAGCGATATAGGTACTGATGCGAGCTTTGGGTGTTTGCAGAATTTGTGCCGATGGAAGGGGATTCTTGCGATTTGTTATGTTTCTATGATAAGGCACACAAAATAAAAAAATGCTTAGAGTAAGAACAAGAGTAAGTAATTTTGTGATGAAAAATGTTTCCAATAGTTAACTAAACAAGGGACTCAGGTGCAGTTATAGTGTGAGCGGCTTTATAGTATCGAGCCAACCAAACAAGGCAGTTTAATCACAGGTGGCACACTTCTATATATACATTCCGGGCGCCGGTAGTGATGAGGGAAATAGGAATGGACTTGTGCACCACCTATCGCCGCTAACCAGAGTCTGTACCATTAAGTTCAAGCAATGGGGTAAAGGCCAGTTTGAAATTGACACGTTCTCACACGGCTAACGCGGCGAATCCTTCATCTTCTTCTACATAATATATTACAACTCAATCTTCACAGGCCGAACGTTCCGAGAATCAGCAATACTCGAAACAATCAGCCATTAACTCTTTTTAAATACGCCTTAAATAGCCCCATTGATCGAGCGAGCGAGCATCGCATTCATCGCACGCGCTTGGCGCACTGCACCGAGACGGAGAAAGAAAAAAAAGGGAAGCGCATGAGCTGGCTCTCTCTCTCTCCTCTGCACAGTAGTCTCGATGACATATCACGCGCGCGATCCCTATCGCGCGTTTACGACGAATTACAATAATGCGACACGTCGCGCGACTGTACGTGGTCCCGCACAATAGAGGAAGAATAAGGAGGGTAAGAGAAAAAAAGCCCTAACAATCGCTCTCGTACACACGTATATGTATATATGTACAAAGGGCCGGGAAAGGTGCATCTGCGCATCGAGAAAGCTGATCAAAGAGTCGCGTCGCATGTCAATTGCGATGCACACGCGCGCACGCGTCTGTGTATTTATAAACGTGAGCCGGTATTACAACACGCACGCGAAGGAGAAGACGGTGGTGTGGTCGGCTAATAAAGTGATTTTGTCGGTGTTTTATCGAAGCGACGAGTGCACGTGTCACCGTTTCTTAAATAATTATGTTATGAGCTTTTTATTGTTAAATAGTTGCGGCACGGCAAAAAGTAGGCTTAACAAAGCTCCTCTCCACCTCCGCGTAACACACTTCTACACCCGCGAATAATCCCATCAATTTGGCGGGGCGTCGCGCCGTTACAAATCATCCGCGCGGACTCTCGCCCGCGCGTATTATAAAACACACAGCACCGCGGCGAAAATCCGTTTATCAGCGGCCAATCGATAAATAATCGCCGGCAGAAAATATCGCGATAAACGCTCGGTCTCTCGGGCTCACGCACGAGCTCTCCTGTATATATAAGGCCCCCAAGAGCGAGAGGATCTACCTTGCAGAGGGATTTTCGCGCCGAGAGAGAGAGAGAGAGAGAGAGAGAGAGGGGAGAGAACACTGGCGGCGACATAAGTAATGAAAACAATGATTGGTATGTGACGAGGGCCGTTCTTACGCGGGGAGAGAGAAGTATATGACCGCTCACTTTTCGCGGGGTATCTCTTGGATCGCGCAAGAGCTCTTTGTTGTGCGCTTTTCCCGGGGTGTTTTTCATAACTTTACGCGGGAAACGTCAAAATTTAGCGAGGACAAACTGGAGTTTGAGAGATATCTCAATATTGCTATCGGTTCGTCATAAAACACGTCAAACGTTCGCAAACCAAAATACACCGAATATATATCGAACTCATAAATCGTCCAAGTTCGACCAGATCCTTTCCGAAATCTCAATTCTCTCCGCCCGTGTAAATAAACACATCATAATAATCAGGGAACGCAAGCTAACACGGATCCCGCGGTGGCGGCGGCCAAATTGAATTAAGCCAAAAATATTATTTCTCAGCTCGCACTGCCGAGCGACACATTCGCCGAGCGTAAATAATATATTAGCGTAAGATACGAGTGGCAGTATAGCCGCCGCCGCCGGCGGGACACCAGGAGGTAACGGATGCCCGACTCGGCCGGACGTGACGGCCAGCTCGCGGCTCGGAAATTCCACCTGGAGATCGGCGACTACGAGACATGACCCCCTGTGGTACCCAAGACTACCCCCCGCCAAGACACGGCCACGAGGCGGCTGCTTCGGACGATATGAAGTTCCTTTTTGCGAGCAGGTATATGTGGAGAAGGTTGCAGACTTTTTTTGGACTATGTGCGCGAGTGTTGTTGTAGTTTTGGCTTACCTAATGAGTTATCGGCGTCGTTGATACTTACATTATTATTGTGATTCGAAAGTGTTTCAGGATTATCGTAGAGGCGAAATCGTAATTAGTTATGCTGAAAAATTGAAGTTGTTACAGAATACGATCTCTGTAATTAACGATGCTGCTCTAAATAAATAATACGACTGATACACGTGTTCGCCATTATAAAATCGACGAAAAATTTCACGAGCATAAATTACTCGATTCTAGATCAGAGCTGAGCGAAATAGTTCGAATAATTCAGAGATGTCGATCTCGCGATCGCGGCGGCAATTAATAACCGTCGCTCAAAAATTCCGAACGTTATTAATGACGTCGTCGTAGTCGTGGCAGGAGCTTTGTACTTCCTCGTGATTTTTGACGCTGAGTAAAAGCGTATTGACGGCACTTACGACACGTCAGAGTGCTCGGCTATTAGACGCGCGGACGACGAAAAATCGATCAGCTCCCCGAGCTGCCGCGGAGCTCTCGATACGTAATCGTGCATAATTAATGGAAACAGGTAGCCTGGATAAAAATTAATATACGCTCTCGGCTCGGGACCACCCATTTGATTCAATAAATGTCTAACGGCTACGTGACGGATTTTCCGTTCGAAAGATGTCATGCATATTTATGCACAATCTACGCCGTATCGACAGGCGTATCGGTTTGTTCGTTGACTTATTTTTCGCTAACTCGTGAGAGAAGCTCCGTATAATGGTTCAAATTTGCAGCCGACAGAAACACGTTACGAAAATATTCACTCGTGAGATTTAATTTCGAGAAAATTACACTACGCGCGATATTACGTCATCAAGCAGTTGTAATAATCAGCTTACGATCTCAGCCCGCAGCGGTTTTAATTGAGATTTGAACTGACACAATAGAGTCAAAATAAATCGATTGCCATAAAGCCAACAATAAAACCATTTAATCATCGTGTTTCCAAGCTAAGTAACGATTCCGAAAAGCAAAACGAGTCGAACGAATCCAACGCTAGAGCAGGTACGACCTCCTCGCGAATAAAACTCTCCGCAGCGCGCAGTCAAGGTAACGATACACCCGAGGAGTTATAAAAGCCGGAGAGCTGAGACCTGGCCCTCGATATCAAAGCTCGTCATCGGAGCGAGAGAGTATCGAGCGTGCGAGAATAAATCAAAGAGACGAGAGAGCAAGGAAAACAATTATACGCGCAACTTCCGTCGGATAATCAAGAGAGCCCTCTCTCTCTCTCTCTCTCTCTCTCTCTCTCTCTCTCTCTCTCAGGAAGAAGAGAAGGAATAAAAAGTCGAGTCGATGAACAAAGAAGGAAAGAGGAGAAACTCGCGGATTGCGCATTGCCCTTGATTCATTCAGAAAACGGCGGTAGAGCAGCAGCTTTATCTCGGAATTTGTCCCGGAAAGGACGCTGGCTTTCTCGGAACAGCAACGCTACGATCTTTCCTCCGCTCTAACGCTCGGCAGTAGAAGCTAACCTCAACGCGTGTGTGGAGAGTGAAGAAGAGCAAGGTAGAGAGTGAGAGAGGAGAAGCCCATTCAAGTTTCTCGGTGATGCTATCGCGCAACGGTTTTCGGGCCCGAGACATCGATCTTGGTCCTCCTAATTATTTCCAAGATGGAGAGCCTCAATCTCACTCTCTGACTCGTCTCCCCCCCTCTCTCTCTCCCTCTCTCTCTCGCTCACTCACTCTCTGGTCAATGGGATGTCATGCGATTCAGGGTTTGTCGCCGTGCCTCTGAATGAACGCGCGTACGTGTAAAGAGAGAGAGAGAGAGAGAGAGAGAGAGAGAGAGAGAGAGAGAGAGAGAGAGAGAGAAAGAGAGAGGGATCCTGTTTATAAGTGGCTTTATAATGGGGAACCTCTGCTGCTGAAGAGCTGAACAGCTCTCGCCGTCTGTCTTATCCGGTATTATTAGATGCAGCGAGGCTTATCTTCGCGAGGCTGTGCGGTTGCGGTGTCAAGAGTCTGGTATGAGAAATCGAGAAGCTGCCGTGTAAGATGCTTAGCCGATTGTTGAATGCATGTGGGCAAATACGAATGATACACTCGCTACAGTAGGATTATGAAAATTTGCTTGTAAATGAAACTTGCTTGACTTCGTCGTGCTGAATAATCGCAAGCCAGCAATTTTAACGAAGCAAACATTGATACATCGTTCATACAATATTATGTGAATATTGAATATAATAAATTTGTATAAGTAGGACACTTACTTGCACCAAAATCGCCGTAGCTTTTTACTTCCTCCATACGCCTCGAATTCAGATGTTAATTCCAACCGAAAATATTGTTCCTCCATTAAAAATTCAAAGCGGGCAGCGCCAGTCCGTACATCCCAAAATCGTCGAGCTACATATGATTCATTTCCATAGCATCAAAATGCGCGAGTCGCCGCGTGCCGCGTCAAGTGGACGCGTGGCGCTTATACACACAGGACCTGGACGATAATGGAAACGTCCCTCGTGTCGAAAGCTGCTGCTTCTGCGTCTTGACAATAGAGCTGGCTTTTGTGGCTGTAACAGACAAACGATGCGCAGTGGTGAGAGACAAAAAGCTCGAGCGCACGTGTATCGATTGCCAGTTCGTGGCTGATTATAGCTCCGGGCGGTTATTGTTGTTCTTCGAGACACTACAATGGACGAGAGGGAAATGGCCAAAGGAACGAACGGTGTGTGCGTGTGTGTTTGGGGCTTCGTCGCGATGATGCTTTGAATTATAATTGAGCGGGTTGCTGGAGGGAGATTTTCTTTTATGATTGAAATAGGGCTGATTGTTTTCTCTCTAGAATTGTTATAGCGAAAATTTTTCCTTAAACACGCCTTTAATCGGAATGATTGCGACAAACTCACCCCAAAAGAAAGAGCTTACAAAGCGCTTACGATTTCCACTTCCTCGCGAAAGAAAGCCTCGATTGCGCGGAAAATCATTCCAAACGAGGCGTATAAGTAAGCTCGACGCGTACAGAACCGCAGCAGCAACCACCATCAAATTTCCTATTCATTCGTGGCTAACAATCGCGCCCACACACACACACACGTGCGCTGTGGAACCGAACAGTGGAGAAGAAAACAAAAGTGAACACGCAGCGTGCACTCCGAAATCCATCGCTTTTCATTCGCGCGCGAATCCTTTTGTCCCAGCGAGTGCGCGAGCTCGCACTAAACTGCAATTAATGTCCCTGTCACACTTCGTCGCGAGATACGCCGAAGGTATACTGGCTTTTCATCCCGTCTGTGGAGATGTGTACTCTATTTACATCTTTGCGCTGGCTTTTATGGGACGCGATCACCTTTTCATTTAATTGTTGAGTGTTTGATTATTATTAAACGAATATGTCATTATTTCGAATTCAATTTGCTACAAGCCATCATCGCGTAAGAAAACACATCTCGCATAATACACAACACAGCCGGCACAAGAGAGAGCAAGGAACAACGTATAAAATGCAAAGCTGCGCTCTGCAGCGTCCTGCGCGCTCGTAATTCACAATAAAGCATTATGTGCTTTCTCATTCGCTAATCATTCCCACCTTTTTCCGCCGCAACGCGCAGTCCTCGTTCTCACAACGGCTCTATACACCACACGACTCCACACTTTTTCTTCCCCTTTTACACGCACGTCCACACACGCACGTCCACACACGCACACACACTCGTGGGTTATACGACGAGATGCACATACACGCATCTCGGCTTTATGCTGGTGTATATAGGCGCAGGAAGAACAGGTGAGGGAGAGCTTCGACTACTCGTATTCATTTCCATACGCGCGAGCAGACCTCGTAAAGCCGACTTAATTTAATGTGCGCGCGCGCACGGCTCTCGGCCGCTCGCGGTAATAAAATCATAACGCGAGCGCCGGAGGCGAGCGAGTCTCTCTCCGGATTATCCGGCGAACACATAAATATACTGCTGCCGAGCTGCAGTACCTGTATGTGCTGGAGGAGCTGGCCTTAGGCCCCGAAAACCGGGATGTGTATTCGCGAACGAGGAGATCGGTTTGTTTGATGTGCGGTATTCCATGCGTAGATTAGGGAAAGTCTATGCAGTGTGGGTAAGGAGTTATTGATTGGAAATTCTTACTGGTGCTTCTTCGCGAAGCTTCGTGAACCGGGAAAGTAATGACCGCGATAAAATCGTGCCGGTAAATTGATTAAACGTTGATTTCAGATGTTGTGGGACTAGTTTTCAGAATAACCCGCGCCTGAATAAACATCCAAGTTTTACTTCGGCAATAAACTTGGCTGCTTTCGAAGATAGGTGTCGCTGTAAAGAAACCTCGACCGTTCAAAAAGGAAAAAATAAAATTTTTTTTATCTTCGACTATACGATCCAAAAGTCGCTTCATTAGCACATAAGGAAATTAACGCCGTAATCAGATACAATATATAATTTAATTTGTAAATAACGCTGAATTTATGCGCGTCAGGTAATAATAAAACGCCGGCGGTGCGCGAAACCGAATACAAGCGCGACTTTTTCCGCGCCGCCGCGCGCTACGATGACATCAGCATCATCGTCGTCGGAGCCCCCTGTAACTCAAGAAGAATTTTATCAAATTCCCTCGATCCTCTCTCCCTCACGGGGCCGGAACGAGCAAAAATAAAAAGAACAGGCGAATCGACCGCATATGAATGAAGCTTTTAAGCTCATTAATGAATGAAACCGAGTGAAAGAAACGGATAGGCACATTGAATCCCTGACTCATTCAGTCTCTCTCGGTCCATTCATACCGATGGCACGACGTCCGTCGTTCTCTCGTGGAGAATTTTTCGAACCGGCAGAAACCGCAGTAAAATCGCGACGGATGGAAGTGTCTAGTTGCCCGTTGACTCGCCTGGAGAGGGAGAGAGAGATGGGAGGACAGAGATAAGGCAGAGAAAGTGCAAATAGAAAGGACCTTGAGCTGATGCTGCTGCTGCGGCGGCGGATCGAGTGCGCGCAGGTAAGGAGAAACGGAAATGGATGGATGAGTCGGGACAGATAAGAGAGTGACATTTTTAGGAGATACGCTCTGCGCAGATGTTGCGCAATAAGTTGCGGATTTTAGTGGAATGCCGCGCGGGTTTTTACTCGAAATTGATCTGTAAGGATTTGAAATTATAGAATTGAGATCTGTTATAAGCGCGGTCGGGTGTAATCCTCTGATCCAATTCTCCAAAGCCCCGAAGAAACGCAAAGCGGAAGACGTCGAGGACAAAAGATCGTCGAAACCTCGAGGAATTCAGCCATCCTCTCATCCCAGCGGAAACTGGCGACCGTATACACACATCAGCATACGCGCAGGAGGAAGAGGTGTCAATGTCTGGCTATTAATCCGAGCGCGAGCGGACAGGTAAGACGAGTCCTGTACTTTGCCGCGAGCGATAAAGCCGCGCCGCCGGATGGATTGACCATAGCGGCCATTTAGAATCCGCCGCATAAAAGTGTCCCGCATTCCGCGCGATCATCAAACTGACGACGAGAGGGAGAGAGCTAGAGCGTATTATACGCGTAGGCAAATGCAGGACGACGGATGCGGGAGAGGATGATGTAAGAGACTGATGGGAAGAAGCATCGAGGATGTCGATTTTCTCCCGCTTTGATGATGCGGCGCGCGGCGCTTTGGTATGCTGCTCGGAGGGATTCGAGCGCCATGCTACGGACATTTAGAGTGCAAGGGGATTATAATTAATCGTGCGCTGATGATCAGGTGATGGGAGATATCGCTGTGCTGCTGCGATGAACAGAAATAATCTGTACTCGGGCAGTTATGTGGTGGCACATCGCTAGATCCGCACTCAGCGCACCGATAATGATACGAGAAAACCAAAGTTGTTTTAAAAATTTTATTCATTAAAAATGAGGCAAGTATACGTGTATCATATACTCATATAAACCACTTGCTTACACTCCTCCATCTCGAAAGAAAGCTGCACAGGTATAGCGTATACGTACACTCCCGACTAATGAATTCCCTAATTTCTAACGCGAGCTTACGCTCTCGCACACCTTCCGAGCGAGTATTAATAAAGCCCCGGACATTACTTAAGAGCTTTCGAGCGCGTGTGGCGCGTAATAACGATGAAGCCGCAGCCTCTCTCTCTCTCTCTCTCTCTCTCTCTCTCTCTCTCTTTCTCCCTTGGATTTTAATGCAGACTCGCACAGCACAGCGGCCGCGAGCGGCGTGTTCTGCATCTCGGCGGGCTTGTTTCGGCCGGCTTATGAATTTATTGGGGGCTATTCGTTAGACATTACGCGGCCGGACGCTTGCGGGGTAAACGAGCTGAGCGTGGGAGTCGCCGCAGCCGCCGCGAAAAAAGGACCTGCCTTATAGCGTCCCTGCGGGGGTCTCTGATGCTAAGCAGAGCAAGAGATAGCTGGAACGAGCGCGCGGTTTTACGATAATATGCGCTTTGCGTTGGTATATTACAGATGTACGCTATATGATCGGCGAGTTGAAAACGTCGGAATAAGATGTAGTGTCGTGGAACTTATGGGCACGTGATAGTAGCTGTGGTAACGTGAACGTCTTTTATAATAAGGAAAAAAAATTATATAGTCAAATTACTGAGGAAAGAATGACAAAGCGTACAAGACGTTTGAATTCTTAGGAAATGTGTACTTGATGACGATTATATTGTCAACACGATGTGCAAACAGAATCTCAAGGTAAAAACCAACTACATCTATACCCGCGACCTCTTTGTACATCCATATACCACTCAATTTTTTCTCCGCTCAAACTTCTCGTTCCATCCTCTCCCTCTCCCTATACACGCAATATGCGAAGCCCCCGGCTCGCGAAAACTTTTGCTCGCCCCCGACGCACGATACTGTCGTATAATACACGCGAACACTCGCCCGCGATATTTCCTCCGCAGCGCGTGTTTTTTAAAAGTTCTCGGCACTTGTACAAACTGTATAGGCACAGGCCGTTTTTCTGTGCATATCTAAGTGTATACTGACAGACGACGCGAAGAGCGCAAAGTTTTTTCGAGAGCACGAGGATTCCGCGATTCGGAGGTGTACTGCGCGCAGAAATCTACATTGACTTATGCGCGACGGAGACGAGAGAGAGAGAGAGAGAGAGAGAGAGAGAGAGAGAGAGAGAGAGAGAGAGAGAGAGAGAGAGAGAGCGAGGAAGCTCTCGCTCGGCTGGGCGTACAAAGTGGCTTGTGTTTGAAAGTTGGATTGTGTAAGCTCGTGATGAGGTATCGTTCTATCTCTCCTTTTTTTCGAGCTTTCGAGTGGTAGCTGCTCTGCCGTGTTTTTTTTGGCGGAAGTTCAAGAAGCTATTGTATAATCGCGCTCGTTTGAAGTGTAGCTTGATGAACAGCGGCAATAGATATATAATTGGCTTTTCGTACTCGAAACTCTCGCTTATTTCAGTACACGCATAATAATTGCTCATTACTCCTGCATGTTTACGTTGTAAAATTTGAAAGGTACAGACACTCGCGTCAATTTTTATTACTACAACCCAGCGATCGATCAATCTCTATTTATACCGACGTCCCATTCCAAGCCTGCGAAATGCACACGCGGCGATAGGCGTTCGTTGCAAAAGAAAACCACAACTACCTTCTAACGCAGCATACATACGTGGTACAGCGAGCGACACTGGCGCGCAGACTGTAGTGTATCGGAATTCGTGATCTGTCTCTCCGTGCACGGGCTCACCTATAGCTCCTCCGCGCCCGGCGATACGGGTTCTCTAGCTTCTATACTCTCTCTCCCTCGGGACAAGCGGTTCAGTTCGTGGCGCGCATTAACGCTCGAGTTATACGCGCTACAAGCTTGCGCTATCTACATCGGAATAATTATTGCCGGCTGAGAGAGCTGCTGCTGCTGCATGCGAGATTCTGGCGCTTGTGTACAGTGCTGGCGTAGTTTTACACTTTGTTTTCGAGTTGGCATTCTTTTGCTATTTGAGATGATGCATTTGTGAATGGTTGTGTGGTTTTGGAAATCGATGTGGTTTTGTTGTTGGTATAGTGACGTGGTGGGTGTGTTGTTTGGGAACTGGTACGTGACCTCTAAAGATTTAACGTTGACGTTGATTTATTGGCATTGAGATACATAGCGTTCTAGTTCTGCTGTATGCATTTAGCGACGGGTAATGAATTTTGAGCAGGATTTGTTTTCACTGGAACTTTGATGTTGTGGTTATACGGTTTTATATATACAGGTGATAAATAATTAAATAGCAGTTCATATTTCATAAGTTTAACGTCCAAATCTGTACTTGTATCTGCAGCCACAATAACCTCCTTCGCACACTGTTCTCAAGTTGTGTTGACATTGCTTGCAATCGGCAGGTGCGCGACACTCGTCTGAAAAAAAAATTATTGCTTATCTACCAAAAGTTTTACTTGACGTAATCTGAATATTTTTACAATGATGGAAAAAATTGTTGATTTGGAAATGTGTGAATCATCATAAATGCATCATTATGATGACCATTATTAATGTCAGTAGGTACAATTTATTAGTTACTTACTTCCTGAGTTTCCACCGAGTTTTTCAGAAACTATGACATTGTTGTGATGGTATGCATAGGCAAATCCACAAATTAACACTAATAAAAGACAAACCCTTAAGGTTGAATTAAACATTTTTATTTTGAATCTGTCGTAAGGAATTGTAGTTCAGACGTTCAGTTGTAGCTATTTTCAGTGAGACTGTTTAGGTTTTTAGCTGGAACAGCATATTTATACGTCTTTCCTTATCTTCGCGTTATCAATCTTTCTTTTATCATAACACAATAAAGCTGTTTTACATTTAGTTTTCAATGAATTCGGTGAACTTGAATAGTTATGCGTAATTTTGATGTTGACATTTTCTCAGTTGTATCAATATTTGAACTTACTTGATGATCGTAATACTGAGGAGTCTGACGAAAATAATATAACAGGAACGATGAATCAAACGTAAATATTACGCAAGTGAATATTTCTTGTATTATTCATAGAAATGTTAAAAATAGTGTAACCGTGGCTAAATTAGATAGTAAGCAAGTTATGAATTTGTAAGAAACAGAAATTGTTGTTCAAATTCAGTAGAATTTCATTTATATCCTTTTTATTTATAAAGATTACTCGCTTACGTTTCGTGATGCTTTAAAAATTCAAGAATAATGTGAAAATTTATGATTTTTCACTTGAAACTGTTCTACAACTCTCATCGCCGTCGGCTCGACTCTTGGAGGGAGAAACAGGAATAGAAATTTTTTTGAATGTTGGTTACCGAGACGAAGAGGAGAGAAAAAAGCTCGCGTTCGCACTTCCAGGGCACTGAATCATGCTCAACACGCGTAAATGGACTTGCCAGTGCGCTCTCCTTTTTTTTTTAATTCAACGCCGAGTATAAACACGGGCCTCGTTCAACACCTCTCAAGGGCTCTCTTGCAGCAGTGCTTTTCATTAGGCTGCCGCAGGTCGTACAATGCACGATTGCGGATGTGTACGAGGGTACCATATTGTATGTTTATTTAGAAATGCGAAATATATTTGTTAACATCTTTATAATTCATAAAAAAAATTATAAGTTATATCAAAATATAGAAGACATCCCAACACTCAGAGTAGACTTACACATCAGGCACGTTCTCATTCTCGATCTCACATCAGCACTTCAGCTGTTTTATTCCGCTGAAGTTCGAGCATATAGCAGATGGCAGCACCGTGCACGCGTACGGCTCGCTGTACTGAAAAAGGTATACAGAGAAATATACGCGCAGGGAGAGCAGGTGTGTGCAGCGGCGAACGAGAAGAGATAGAGGAGGGAAGGAATGGCGCGACTGACTCGATGAGGGTCATTTTTTCCTCCTGGCCTTATATTCGCTCGCAAGGCAGTTTCTGGATATTAATTTATTATGCTCGATAGTCGCGATATTAATGTATCGCATATACGTTAACGCGAGGCATGTGCAAGGCTTAAATATTTTATCGGCTTCAGTCGAAAGAATCGCGCGCAGGGCATCGTTATTTTCCGTTATTTTACGTGATATGAATAAAACAAACACGAGCTGCGCGTGCAAGGAAATGAATTTTAATTTTTTCGTTATTGCACCCGTTCGATATATACTTATAGTTTGTCCGCAGTTGAATTCCTCGTGCAAAGTCTTAATTAAATCGAGGCTCTCGTTATTTCTTTCAATTAAATCGAGAACCGAAAGAGTATATTTTTTGGAGTAAATTGGATGAGAAATTTAGCGACTGGATTTCTCAACGGTGATCAACGTCGGCGAAAACAAAATCCCCCCTCGAAGCCGTAATTTGTATAGGTTCATCCTTCATCGGCGCGAACGAAAGAAATAAGCAAAAAACGCTCAGCATCCACCGTAGATATACTTTAAATAGGCAGGCTGACTAACAATATCAGAAAAAAACATCATAAAGAAATCTATCGTGGCGCTGTCGAATAAATTATGCGGCCAAATGAGCGAGTCGTGGCCAACCGGATCATCCAAAAAAGGTCAACGGGATGGCGTCTGTGTGTGTGCATGTATATATATACACACACACAAAAAGAGACACATCATTAATAAGAGTAAGAGAGACACGAGCATCGTTTAGATAAGAAAAAAGGACCTATGGTACATACACACTCGCTGCTCATAAAGAGACAAAGAGGCAACGAGCTCTCCAGGCACTGCCGAGTCCGGCCAATCAAGAAAAGGAAAACCTCGACTCCGAGAGAGAGAGAGAGAGAGAGAGAGAGAGAGAGAGAGAGAGAGAGAGAGAGATGCAGCTAAGGCACAGTATAAGCACAAAGAGTCAGGGAAGAAGAAGATGGTAGGCTCTAAAGGAGGCGGAGCGGGAGGAGGATGACTGGCTTAATGATCAGCCCGCGGAATAATGAAGCATGACCGCAAGCTTCTCTCTCCCTTTCTTCCTCTCACACGCGGATCGCTGAGAGCAAAGAGATAGCCGAGAGCTGAGAAAGAGAGAGCGAGAGAGAGAGAGAGGCGACTAAAAGGGGGCGTTCTCGCACAGGACCGCGAGAGAGCCTTTCACACACGCGTAATAAGATCGGCCCCGGTAGGTGGGCACTAATGAGGCTGCCCTCGAGAGAAGGATGCAGAGCCCGTGAGAGCGAGAGAGAGAGAGAGAGATAGAGAGTAGGATGAGAGCAGCTGCTTGCGGGATTGGTCGGAGGATCGTAGCTGAGCAGTCGTGCAGGAAGCGAGACCTGAAAAACCGGCACGGGAAAGCCGTGTGTGCCCCGTACGCGGACGCAGCGGGGAGAGGGAACCTGACGAGAGCGAGCCGCGAGTCGAGATCAGAAGAGATTCAGCGGGCTGAGAAGTCGGGCGCAGGTGAGAATTATCGTGGCGTGATTTTTCGACGGTTTAATAACCATAGTTTAATTTTCAAATATGCACACCCACTGTACTCGTCATAATTAAAAGACGCGAATGAAAACATCGAAGCCGGCGCGAAATGATATCCCCGCGAGCGCGGTAACCGAGCACTGTGAAATTACACGCTACGCGATCTCGGCGGCCGCAATAACACTTATACGCCCCGCGCAGCAGAAAGCGGGCGTCGGCTTTGCGGAAAATTTTAATTGTCTGCTCGAATTAAGCTTTTCGATGCCTCGCTTTATCGATGCTCCGCCTAGCGTGAAATTAACGCGCCGAGACGACTGCTCTCGATCGCGCGCAAAAATGAAAAAGTCATGAGAATTCTCGACGGCCGCCGATCTCGCGCGATACGAAATCGCGGTTAATATTCCGACTGCGTGTTATCCTCCTATCGATACGCCATCGCGGATCCGACGATCATCATCATCGCACGCGCGCATGAGAATACATCGTACAAAGGGAGCTGCCGATTATCTTTTGCGCGATACGTGTATAACCTTCGACATGTAAGTACAGGTATATAGGTGTGCGCGGTCATGCAAAATTATTTAATGAGCTTTTTAATGGGAGTTGAATCGGATAGCCGAGTCGTGATTTCGTGTTCAAAGGAGGATGCGCCGCGATGCGATTCGAGATTTCCAGGGAAATCCGTATTGTGTGTGACTAATGTATGCCATTGTTTTGGAGCGCGCACGGAATTATGAGATCGTTGAAAACATCTCAATCTGGTGCTTATTATTACGATGAAATGCAAATTCATTGGTTATACACGCGGAGTTTTTTTCCCTTTTTCAGCCTGCATTGATTATCGGGAATAATAGCGCACACATTCGAGAAAATCATCGTTCATTCCCCAACCCAGTCCCAATAAAAAACTCAAAGACAACAACGCCGGCGCGCAATCTCTCGCCGACAAGACTTACATCCTTCGCGCACACGAGGAAGAAAGTCACCTAAAACACATCGTCGTTACCTCGCCCATCACTCCAACGCGCGTGCATATCACCTACACATACTCGAGCATTTCCCTCCGCTGCTGCAGTCCTCACCTTCTCCCTCACTCTCGCGACGACGACGCGATAAAGTACTCTCGCCGCTATCTAGCCGCGGATATCGTAATAGTCGCGGCGCATGAAACGTGTATGTATACAAGCTCCCTCTCGGGGCATCGCAAATACACACGTGGCACTACGAGAGGGGCTAACGAGGCCTTTTTCATGGGTATCGGACACGCGCGCGAGCCTTTATGATGAGGGACGCCGGCCGATAACAGAAGGTCTATAGCCCGGAGCGGCTGCCTTTTAAAAGCTACAAGTGCACGTAATGCGAGTATATACGCTAATTGCGCTGCAATGCAGACTCGTTATCGCGCCTTATGCTCCTATGGTTTGTACGATCTTGCGATGCTTATATTTTTAATCGCGAGCATAGTCGCGCTAGGGGCGGCTACCGAGTGCTTTGTACGGGTAAGGACTGCCGATGGAAGTTTTCCGTAATTCGACGTTTAGGCCTTTAATTTGCTGTCGTTCGCTGTACAGAGGTACTTGGAGCATGTCGAACATGTGTTTGCAAGGGTTTTTTCCAGATGTGTTATTACGTGGATACGACGGCGAGTCGATGCTCGTGGCTTTTTTTTAACGAATTAAGATACAACATTCCTATTCGACTAGTATTGTCACTTGTAATCGTGCAATCGATTAATTCATTACATGGACTGATTTGTTAAATAGTCGTCTGTACAAGAAATTATCGGAAATCCAAATTTAATTGCGCAACCGCCGGTCGACTTGGCGATTCATGGCATTTAACGAAAAATAACAGGGAATTACAATGTAAAGCTATCATCGTCGTATATCGTTGATCGACTGATAATCATCTACAATTATACACCAATACATTGACGCGTTACTTCAAACTATTATTTACAATTTAAAAAAAAAAAAAGATTTCATCTCGTTACTCTGGGTCAACTTAAAATTACCGTCAAGTTTATAGATAAGTTCGGCGATTCCCAAGGTCTTAGTGAACTCGTAAATTCCATAAAAGCAAAGAGGATAACCCAAAAAAGTGGAAGCTCATTCCATTGCTCGTAAAATTAGCCATTAACGCTGCGGAACACTGAGAGTAAACTTTTAATCACGCGCTCCGCGAAGGGTAAAACATTTTACGAGCCTCGAAAAATTCCTCCCAAGATCCTACGCTACCTCACTTGTATCTTCTTAGTTTTTATATTTTTCTCCTCGCCAAGATATTTCAAAAGGAAATCTAAAAATAATTTTACGTAGAATTATTTTTAATGGGCTCGTAATTCTTTCGAAACGCGCGTGAAATTTCGGAACCGAAAATAAGTTCTTTACTCTTTGATGATGTTCCGGTACTAATTATTCAGAAGGCGCAGCAGACAGAGCGGTATTTTATATTCCTTGATCTGAAACACGAATTCACGAGCTATTCCTAGAGACAGGGCAGGGCTTAAGCTTTCGATAATGGAAGTAGATCGTAAGTTTTCACGACCCAGATAACATAAACGGCTTTGAATCATCATGTCTTTAATTACATCAAGAGAAAGACTGCCGATACCTAAAAGGTGATTGTTTGACGTCAGTCTGCTTAGTCGAACGAACTGCTTTGTTGTAAACTCGCTCTTGATTAGATGTATTTCCAGAAAGAAACTCCGATAGCTATGAGCAAGTTTTAAAAATTTATGTTACACGATTTCTACATCTAAAAATGTATACGCGATTAGAGTACGCAATCGTACCACGATGTAGAAGATAAACCTATCGAGAAAGAATTCTTGTCATTGATTCACAATCTGCCTATTTTAACACTATTTCTGTATCGTTTATACGAATAGAATATTCTACGTTTAATCATCCGAGAAAAAAAACACACGAGACGACTCTCCCACAACCTTCACGAGTCTCAAAGCCATACATTAACAGATCCCAATTTGCATGCGCTTGAGCGGTCATCTTAAAAATCTCTCGCGCGCTTTCTCGTGTCCGATTTCGACGCATTTCTGAATTGCCACTCATTCACGAGTCTCGATCGACTTTCCGCCTTCTATATAGTCTCCTTCCGAGTCTAGACACAAAGGCTTCCGCCGCCCAGAAAATCTCACGCTTCGCTTAATTAACGATAGCGGTGCTCTTCTTTTCGTCTCTGTTTTCCGTTCGCGCGCGCACGCGCAGCTTGTGAATCTCGAATGTTATACGCGCTGAGCCTTTTGATGTCACCGCTTCTGCCGGATTCGATATGACGCCTTCGCTATGAATCATGATTGTCGGTTGGCGATTTTTGCTTTTTATTGGGAGAAAGAGATTAAGCTGATTGGGATATAGTTTTACGAGTTTGTGCGGCGGTGAAAAGGAGATTTGCATAACGAGACGTGGCGGCCGACGGACTTAATTGAAAGATACCGATTATAATTATATTGATCGAGCGGCCGATGATTCAATTATCGGTACAATTCGACGGAATAACGCTCGGCGTCTGACCAATGATCGATATAATCTACTTAATTTCATTTAAGAAAATAATTTATTCTCCGCGTACGTACAGTCGTCGTATCAATCGTACAGCATCAAAATCCTGGTCACCACGAAAAAAAAACACGCGTGTCTCACGCCGACCGAGAATTATCTTGAGGAAGACAAACACAGAAAAAGCCGACAGACAAGCCGAGATTGCGTCAGTCTATATCTCTGGCGATCGAGTGCAAAATTGACTCGTATCGCCGTCATATCGCGTCGTCCATACGCGCACGAGTCAATTATTATATCTCGTATCGTCGTCCTCCAATAGGCAGAGCCACGTCCACAGATGCGTATGTCTCTTCCTCTCTCTCTCTCTCTCTCTCTCTCTCTCTCTCTCTCTCTCTCTCTCTCTCTCTCTCACTTGCGCGCGCGCGCGGCATCGGCCCACAGAGAAATAAAAGAGGGACACACTTTATCGTCGTGTGTATATACATATACGCAGACACACAGCGGCGAAGAAGTGCCCGAACGTGTTAGCGCGCGGCAAATCAAATAGCGATCGAGTCCGATAATCGGTGGCGATAATGCGCCTTCAAAGACTTTAGGCCGCTGACTTTTCGGTTATCGGCTCTTGCTTATCGCCACGAGGTGGGTATATAGAGCTACGATCATCCGGGGACGAGGAGAGGAGGAAAAAACGGCCTGTCAACGCCGTCTGTCGGATACGTTTATTATTAGCTTTCGGAGGAGCTTCGAGTGTGTTTACCTGCGCGTATATATGCGACGGCGGGCATGGTTTGGCTATGGCTTCCTATTTTTCGAGATGAAGGAGGGGACGAACGCGATGTCGATGTTATTATAGCGTCGGAGATTGGCTGGACGGAATCGAAATGTGATTCTGCTTACACGGAGCTTTTCGGCTTACATATTTGCTTTGCTTTGAAAGTTGCGGATTTTCTTAGATATTTTACTAAACTAACTTTTTACATACCAGTTTATTGTATCAATTAATAGCAGTGCCAATGTTTTTCCAAAACTATACTTTGTCAAGCGTTGCGTTGAAAATTAAGCTTATTCTTCTTCTTGGCAGAAGCTATAGTAGTATAGTATACAGCAACCCTTGTATAGCCCATTCCCGGTTCTGTACGCACGAAAATATATCTTTCAACGATCCCCGAGGCTAACTTTGCCAGTTCGCACAGTGAATCCACTTTCCTCTCTCTCTCTCTCTCTCTCTCTCTCTCTCTCTCTCTCTCTCTCTCTCTCTCTCTCTCTCTCTCTCTCTCTCCTTTCAGTTTTCGTTCGTCCCTCTCTCTCTCTCTCGAAATGCACAGCCAGGAAAACTTCTTCCTACGGCTCGAAAGGGTTGCGAAGTTGATGCCTCGACCCTTTCTCCTTTCGAGTGCAGTAAACCCTTTGGCTTGGTGGGCATGCCAACTGTTTGACTCGAACTATAAAGCGAATTGTGATTTGTGATTTCGACTGAAATGCAAAAAGCCCCGGTCGAAAGTTATGCTTCCGTCAAGATCTGAACGAAGATCAATGTTCAGCTATATCCATTGTTTCACTCGCGATTGTCATCGTCGATTATCGGTTCAAAATCATCGCTAAAAATAACGATTTATCCATTGGAGAAAAACAGGTAGATATCGAATGTATGAGGCGAGGAAGACGAGTGCGCGCACATCAAATTATAGTAGCTACTGCTCGACACGAACTTACGCAATTAATTACCGTAGATCGATACAGTGTATAATATATACGCGTGTCTGTGTATTCGCGCGTGCGTCCATAAATTATGCCGTAAGGAGGCTCGGGCTCTGTAATTAATATGCCGCGTAGCGAGCGCGCGCGCGAGGGCCTGCCGTTGTCTCCTGGAAATCGATGCGATGCCGTCGTCGTTGACGCGCTGCAATCACGCCTCGTGCTGGTATAGCCACGGCTATATGTTCGGTTATCGATGGCCTTTCAATTGCCGCTGGGATCTTGATTATTTTTAAGCGTGATCACCCTGGTAGAACATTAATGGTTGAAATTCGTTAAAAAGTTGAGTTTAATTGGCCAGTTTTATCAAATTTTAATGTAAAAAAATTAATTAAAATATTGCTAATATTTTAGTGATGCGTATCTATAATACCACATCAGTATTATTATTATCAGTAGTATATATGTATGTATATATATGTCTTATTACGAATATTTGGATTTTTTACGATTGTAACGTATTTTTCTACAATTTTTGGATTGTAACAGTCATTTGACAAATTTCAAGCAAAAGTTTCGTTTTATCATGAGTTAATGCGTCATATCTATGCATTTATAACGGTTAAACGCTTATTTAGTTAAATCGTTAACCACAACTTAGCTAAGTGTCTTAAAATTTAGCTTATTAATCGTTAACATTTCTACCAGGGCATTTTATAAATAGAAATTTCGTTAAGAAAATTGATGCAAGACGATTCTTTTTATTTTGTGTGAGTGTACACCTCCTTAGAATTCTACAAATCCACTTGTCATTACGTAGATATCTCACGACAGCATTATACACGTGAGGCACTACATTAACACATCGAGGCTCAGGGTATTACACCGGCGTCGTAAATAAGCTTTAGCACTTACAAACATGTGTACTCGCTTGCCAAAATCAACGTGGGAACTCGCGTCTCTCCACCTACACACATATCTCCCCCCCCCCTCCCCTCCCTCTCAGCGCATATACTGCAGAGCAAACATGCTAATAAGACCCGACGTCGAAATATCCGAAATCCAATCAGTCAACAAACGAATCGACACCCAGGATAAAACGCGCGCGCCTTATTCGCACTTGCTTCATTCATAACTCCGTACGTCGTCCCCCTTATATAGCATTAAAACTGGATCCCTCGCGCTGCAGCTAAGCTTCTTTCATCCGCAAGGGGGATACGTATTATGCACAAGGGTTGCGTATACCGTATAATGCGAGCTGATGTGCACGGGACGGATTCTGGATGGATAATAAAATATCAGCTCTGCAAGTGGTGGGCCGGCGAGCGACGGCGAGTTAGCTGTGTCGCAGCGCTCTCTGTTGCATTTTTGAGGAACCTACCTTTTCGAGTTTCAACCCCCGAAGGGACGGCAACCACCTGCGCAGCTCTGTAATGTATGCGCTTTTGATTGAGGCCTTCGTTCGTTTGCTCATGTTAGTATTGCTCTTTTTGCAACTGACAAAGTGTTGTCAGTCAAGATCATCGAGAGAAAAAGGTAGATAATTTATCGATAAACATTCGTTTTGAACATGTCAATTCGATTCTGTTTTGAAGTAAATATTGTTGCTACATTAATGAAATACCCACAGTACGTTTGTTTGCTGATTTTACATCGGATAAAATCACTATCTTCAAATCTGTTATCAAAAATAGTTTCTTAGAATCGTACATCGAGAATTATACCAAATCGTGCGATAAAACCTCGCACCAACTCGTCTTTACATTCATACGCTTATACACACCTTCCTACACATTTCCACGCCCGAAACACACGTATGCTCACACTCCCACCCACACACGCACTGAGCACTCTCCTTGAGCTGCGAGAAGAGAAAAAAAGAACGACAAGCGCGGAATTGCCGTGGCTTCCACCCCCCGAGAACCACCGCGTAGTTTCACTCGCGTCACGCTCTACACACCCCTGTATCCCGGTGCCCCTCGCTCGGTGGGGGTAATCCGTCCACTGGTGGATAAGAGGGGGGTACTTCTCCTCTACCCGTCATCCCTCTCCTTACTCGTTTCCCCTCTTTCCTGAGAAGCTTATACACGCGAGCTTCCCTCTCCCGCGGATCGAGTTCGCGAAGAGCCGTAATAGGCGTTCTCTCTCTCTCTCCCTACCTTGACACGGAGTACGTTCAACCATTGAATCTTGTGCTGCCACCTGAACGCCGGTTTTGGCCGTTCTCTCGACCTTGCCTCGAAGCGACGGCAGCTGGCGAGCAGTTTTTTCTTTTCGTCTTGTATATAGGTACTGATCTGCTTTTTTTAAAGCAGCCTTTTCGAGAGGTTACACACAAGCGGGAGCGGCGGCACGGCGGTGCTTCGCAAAGAGAAATTTATCGTCGATCGTTGAGGTGGATACGAGCGAGAGGAAATTTTGCAGTGCGGATGGGTACGATGGCTTCGTTTATTATTAACACTTTTGGCGGCTACGTGAGTGAGTGGAATTTATATGGATTATATCTTGATGGCTGATATTGTTTACAATTTTGAATTTGTTCAGTAGAGTAGAGTTGAAAATATTGCGGGACTCAGAGGAAACAAGAGGACGTAAAAAGTATGCGATTACAACGTATAAATCTGTTCGATCAGCCTTACTTTGTCATATACTTCTCCTGTTTGCTTATTTTATTGTCACTTGTGCAAAATTATCATAGGTTTTGCTTTAAATGAATGAAGACTTGATAACTAATTCATAATTCATAAACGTTAAGGTGACAGGAATGGACATGTAGGTTACGTATCTAGCAAAACGTAGAACATGTAATATATACAGTATAGTACATTTGCAACGATTACTTATTTACAAGAGAAAGATATACATACATTTTTTGCTTAAACTTGCACCTTAATAATGTCAATAAGTGTAATTAAGAGTTTTATACACACTACATTTGTATATTAGTATACAAATATATATAATTTTTTATGTTTCCTTGAGTTACAGTTTAGATCGGCAGTTTACTTTAGCAAGACATTTCTTTCATACAGCCATACATTTGCACTGTTAATTGATTTAGTACTAAACACAATGTAATCCTTTAGTATCAACCGTCCATCGAGAAATGCTATTTAAACTTAGAAACGTAAAATTGTCGCGCATCAAATATAAATGTCGTGAATCGACGGTCCCGTCGCGACGGAACGAAGTGAATAAGAATACTGTCACTCGATCAAATAGAATTCTGTTACTGTAAATTATAATTATAGCTTGCCACTCTCCGATGTTTCAAAATAACACGAGTTGACGAGCCTACACGATTTATTTTGCAATTATTTTTTAAAAATCTTATAACAATCGAATTCAAACGTTTTACTAACTGAAATATTTTCACAGCTCTTAGAAAACTATAAAAAGATTTACCGGTAAGAAGTTCATAAACTGCAATAAAACACTCGCGCCTATACCGTACATGAAACACGCGTGAACTTATAAGGCTGCGATGGATCGAGTGAAAAACTTCCACGAAAAACCGGCGCATCCGCGTAACAAGATCGGAAAAAGCTAGACAACGCAGAGCACGCGAAGCTACACTCACAAAGCTCTTTTTCCCATTATCTTCTCTTCATGCAAGACGACGTCGACTCACGTAACATCTACTCACCCTCGTATCACACAGTAGCGCGATATCCAATTCTCTCGCGTGCACTCGATTTCCGCGAAATTTCCGCGAAAACACACACACACATCCTGTTTTCTATCGTGCATTACTCCGCTCTCCCTTGCCTACAAATAATTCAATCCTCTCACTCGATGTCGCGCCCTCTATCCGACGCTGTTACAACAATCGGCTTGTCTATATACACACTATGCTCCTTTCTCTCTCCCTTTCTCTCGCTCTCTCGCTCTATCCCCGGCTATTTAATATCCACGAGTTCTTCTCTCCTGCAGTCCCGTCCTTCCCGCGGCGGCAGCTTCGAAGGAAAGAAGAGCGGAGCTCGCTCGCTGCGCCGTCGACCCCCTTTTTCCCTGCACTGCAACGCGTCTCGGAGTAGGAGAGCGGAGCGAGAGAAAGAGAAAGAGAGACGCGATTCTAGTGGGGAGAGCGAGACGGAGAGAGTATCGGCGAGAAGTGGGGGGGGGGATATCGGGAGGTGGGAGGCGTGGCGCGGACCCACCGCGCCCACCGTCGCGAGAGGCGGAGGGGAAAAAATGCCGATCCAACGAGTGCTCTGACTTTTCTGAAGGAGGAGGGCGGATCAGGGAGGAGTGGGGCTCAGTCGATTTTTGTCCAGGGGGAGAGGATATTTTTTTCATTCCCCTCCGTCGCTTTTCGGGACTGTCTCGCTTTGTGGAAAGCTTGGCGAATTTTCCGCTCTCGCGCGCGGGAGCTCTGCTGATGCTACTGCTGGCAGAGGCTGATTGCCGTGCTGGGCATTTGAATAAATTTTTCTGTAGGTTGCTGGAGCGCTGAGCTTGCTCCCGTAAAACTCGGAATGGTTTATCGAGGTTTCAAAAGGTTTCGCGATTTCCTGTGCAATATCAATTGTTGCTTATGAGATAGATATACTAAGGATAGATTATAACTTTCTATCTTTAGTAATTTTGTACTCAGTCAATCGAAAATTCGATGCTGCTTCGAATGTACATTATCATAGCCGTACAAAATGCCAAGAAAACAGTAAAGAACCTTTATTGATAATATCGATCAAACTTGTCGAAATTTCAAAAAGAGCTCAACAAATAAAATCCGTCCCCACGGTTCGTATACCTAACCCATATATCCCTAGCAGCGCTCTTGACTCAAGTTCACGAAAGTTTACCATAGCGTATACGCTTCAGGCTTGTTCGCACATATGTATACGCGTGTACGCGTATCCCGACCCCCTCGCACCGTTTTACCATGCAGCCCACCCACGCACACTCAAGTCTACATGCACGTGAGAATAAGGAATTCCGAAAAAAAGACAGCGGCGCACGTTGCACCGCTGACTTTTGGCGCTGCTGCCGCAGCTCCCCACCGTTAGGAACTTTTGAAGGGGCGCGCGTCTCGCTGCTCCTCCTTCGCGGCCCGTCCCCCTAAACCGCCCCCTACGAGCGCGCGCGCAACTCTCTCTCTCTCTCTCCCTCTCTCTCTTTATACTCGCACGACGACAAACGCCGAGAAAAAAGCCACTCGCTCGATCTGTACACGCTTATGATACTCGTGTTGAGACTGCGGCTGCAGTATATAGTGCATAAGCTCTCTATCTCTCTCGCTCTCGGCAGGGCTCGTGCGTTTTGCTGCCCTCTGTACGGCGTGTCGGGAAAGTATTGTAGAGAGATTTCGCTGCGGGAAGGGTGACTCGACTGGGGCTTGAGGTGTCGGCGTGGATGAATTTTTCCGTCGGATAGATTCGACGGAGACGCTGTTGGTTGGAAAGTTTCTGTGCATGATGTGAATTGATTGTTGTCGATGTTGGAGGAATCAGTTATGAAGCTGGTGGGCGCAGTCTGGGATTTTGAAGTTGTGTAAGTATAAGACACTTGTTTTTGTGAATGATGCAATTTTTTTATGTTAGAGAATAAAATATACATGATGTTTGGAAAGCGTGAATTCATTTCATAGTGCTATTATTTCAGTTAAAACTATCGCGTTGTGTAGGATACATGACTGACCGCTATTATCATATCTGTTACTGTATTGTTCAAAACGATAACATAATCTACTTCGAAGAAATTACGTGCACCATAGTACATTTAAATTCAAATTATATGCATTAAGTTTACAATTATACCTGCACTATCTGTTTTACGAACCGGGCAACATAGCTCAGAATTTCATTATGTCGTATCATTATTTTATGCGACATTAACTTCTTTTAAATACGTGTCCAACGCTTTGAAAACAAGTATCGATACGCATAATTATTATCATAACAAATTAGAGATAAGTTGAGCATCGGTCAACTTGTTAATAACGTGAAATACTTTGTGCCATCGCAATGATTAGAGAGCCTTCTCACAAGCGAATAAATGCCCGAGTATATAATTATTTCAGTCCAATAAAATTAAATGACTTTTTGTAAAGTTTTCCTAAGTACATAAAACTATATGATAAATCATTCTCACTCACCGATGCTAAATTATTTAGAAAGCTTCACGCTGGCTTGATTTCCAAGAAGCCTGATTAATAGCGACTTCAAACGCTATCTTAATTACATGTAAATTCGCGTTCAAGTTCCACATTAAATGAAATTCTATATTTAGCTAGTAAAAAGTTAATCTGAAAGCGTATATCCTCAAAGCATGAGCGAAAGACAGTACAGAGGGATCGAAGAAACCGCAACCGCAGTCCAGCATGAAAAACGAGAACGTCGACTCTTCCCACAAAAATTTTCAACTCGAGAGCTGTGTGTATACTCTAAAAACCAACGTAGGCATTAATGTAAAAGTATCTGGAGGGTCGGTAGCCGAAGATACAACGGCTTCTTACACTCGCGTCAAAGTGTGTATACATATAGCAGCGGCAGCCCCGCTGTTGCAGTACAGAGCCAAGCTGGGGTAGAGGAGGAGGCGACGGTAGGGGGGTAGCAGCAGCAGCAGCAGCAAGAAAAAGAGAGAACATGCGGTTATGTAGAAGAAAGTGCTGAACACAGTGGAGAAGGAGACGGAGCAGTGGTAGTAGGTAGAAGGGGTGGCTGAAGGCGCAAGGAGGGAGGCACTGAACAAACTACCGGCGAAGAAGTCAGCGATGCAAGTAAAGCAGAGCAGCGGCAGCAGCTCCGTCGGCGGCTAAACTTCGGGATCTATCGAACTAAAATTGTCGTGTAGTTTTCTCCCCGTTCGCCTCCCCCCCCCCCCCCCGGAGAGCGATAACGGAGATCGCGCGCGCCAATGAGTGCGAGCGAGATAAAGCGAGCGGTACCACTCCCCTCGAGTAGTCCCCCCACCGTAGTCTCCGGGAAAAGCGCTTGGGAAGAAACTCGGCGGGAGGGGGGGAGGCGAGAAAAAGTCACTCTCGCGTAGAGGGGATGCCCAGAGCGAGACGGTATTTTATTGTCGCGTTTGCCGGTGCTAACCGCCTCGTTCGCGATATCTCTCGGCGCAACGAGACGACGAGGAGCCGCCGCTGCTGCTACACACAACTTGTGACAGAGAGAAAGAACGCGAGAAGAGAGGTGGCGCCAAACGGCGGCCTTCTCCCCCACTATGTCTCCCGCTGGTACCTCCCTCTTGCGGGGCGGGAGGCGCGGGGAAGGGAGCGCGACAAACCGCCTCGCAAAAATCAGCCCCCTTTTCCCAGGCGGCGAGGAAAAGAACCACGGCGACAATTGCCACCACTACCACCACCACCAGCAGCGACGAAGACGGATTTCTCCTCTCTCGCTCTCTCTTTCTCTCTCTTCCCCTCGCTACCTTCGATCTGTCGCATCTCGTTCAAGAGAGAGACTATCAACGGTCATCCTATGTGCGCGCCTGCAGGGAGTACGCGGTAGGGGGAGGCGCGGGCGATAGAACAAGAAGGAAAAGAGCCTGCTGGAACATACCGCGGCTCTCACGCACGCACACGGAGCAGCAGTCGGGCTATTACCTCTATATAGCCTGTACCGCCCCTTGGCACGTTTGAGGAAAAAAGAGAGAGAATCCAGCGTGGGGTGGGGGAACACGGCAAGTTTCTCTCTCGCGCGCGCGCGATCAGGGGGCGAGGAAAGAAAAGGACGGAGCGAGAGAACGGCTACCGCGGACAGAGAAAGAAGAGAGCGAGATAGAGAGAGAGAGGGAAAAGGAGCGAGTGCCACCGCGCTACGCCGAGCTGTGTGCCACGCCAGTTTGTACTTGGCGCCCGACACACCGAGAGTGCCGCGTGTGTCTCTCCACCCGAGCGCGGCTCCCTGCGTCGCGAGTCCGCGCAGTAGCGTGCTGCTCTGTGCAACACATACGCCCGAAATCATCGCGTGCACCGAAACGCGTCTTCTGCTACATCCAGCACACGTGTCCAGCAGCGGACTGCGCTCCACTTTCATTGACTGTTACTACTGGCCTGGCTCTACGCGTCGATGGTTCCAGCGAAGGATCGCCAGCGTCGTCGGTAAAGCATCCGCTATCGTCGTCATCCGCGCACACAGCAGGTCGGAAGCAAGAGCGAAGCACGTTTTTAGCGGCTGTCGTCTGCATCGGAGACAGTCTCGCGCACGCACACAGCCGCAGCGCCGAGCGAGAGTCATCCCCCCACCAGGAGAAACGGGCGCCACTCGTCCCCCGCCGCTTTTTGCTCGGTGCCCCCACTCTTCCAGCTCGCCGCCGTCGCCGCCGCCGCCGCCGCTCGGCGGCGACACACTCACACGCGCGCGCGCAGCTGTGTGCGCCGCAGTACAGAAAGAAGAACGGGGGACAGGGAGAGAGAGAGAAAGAGAGAGAGAGCGCGCGTATACGAGCTGTGCAAGAGTGCGAGAGAGAGAGAGAGAGAGAGAGAGAGAGAGAGAGAGGCCGGACTGGATTCCGTCGAAAAGAAACGACGTTTCGGAGGACGATAGTCGTGACCGATCATAGCTGGCGCGCCGATCGGAGATCTGGCTGCTCTGCGCTCCGCCGGCTCTTCTCGCTGCTGCATCTGTGTGTCGTCTCTTCGTGCCACGCGCCCGCGCTCAAGTTTTACCGTGTATCCTCGTACTCGACGTCGTCGCTACGAGCTGTAATACACGCGCGCTGTGTTTTACTCATCAGAGACTGACTCCACCCGAGTACTCGTGCACTGCACCCAACGCAGCCCCGAGTTCTCGCGCGCTGTGCATCGCCGTCGGCCAAGTGACTCGCGTGTGTTGCCTCTACATGATTGTATTTTTTTGTTCGGAGTTCGGATACCGTGTAACAGTGACTATCTGACGCATCGCAGGATTCAAGGTCGCGAGCCTGCGTGGGATAATCGCGAGAGGTACGATCAAAACAAGCTACTCTACTGATGGTGATGTGAACAGAATATTACACGCGTGTGAGATACTAAAGAAAGTATACGTAATATATAAGTGAGTTCGTCGTTCGGACAGGCTCGATATTTAAGTACTTGGCGCGTCGTCGAAATTTAAGCGTGACTAGATAGAGAGGGCGAGAGCGAGCGAGAGAGGAGTGCGTACGCCCACGCAGGCGTACGACTGGAGGAGTATATATACGTACACGCACACGTGTATTAGGCACATACGCATGTGGACGGGAAGGACGAAACGATGATAGCGTAGCCGGTGCCACCGAGCATCGCGGCCTACTCGCGGCCGACGCATCATGTCACAGTTCTCCTTCAGAGGATCGCCAAGTTTACAGGTGAGTCGTCGCGGCCGCGAGCGGTGCACCTTTCAATTGTTTTTTTTCTTCGGATTTTTGCTCAGTTTAGACGACTGGGAAATTTGGAGTTTCGTGACTGTCTTAATACTTTGATTGTGTTTATTCGTAAAAACCAACTGCAACTCAGTAGTTCTCGAAGAAAACAAGAAAACTCCAAAACTCATCGGCAAACTTTAACCAGACACTTCTCGCATACAAATATCTATATACCGATACACATACCCCGCGGCATATAAGCCCCCGCGAATTTCCAAGCTCGCGCGACACTCCACGCACGTCGTCGCGACTGTTCAGCAGCGGCAAATTTATACCGCGAACGTTTTCAACGAGAGAATCCCGCAGGTTACACACGAAACGTGCTGCACCATATACATGTGTATGTGTGTGTGTGCGCGTGTGTGTGTGTGTGTGTGTGTTGCTCAATCCTCGGAGCCCCCGAGGTGAAAGTACACGAGCACAGCAGCAGCAGCAGAAGACACGCGCTGCTGCTGTGCACAGCTCGAGAAAAGAACGAGGGATGGCATACTGTGCGAGAGAAAGAAAAAATTTATGGGGAACTTTGCCTTCTCGTTCCTTACGAGTTTGTGGGAAAATCGCGCTCGATCGAGATCTCAATTTTTCCTTTTTTTTTCAAGCGAAATTTTTATCGCTTCAACCACACATAACGCGCTAAATCACACGGCGGCGACAAGTAGTGGTAAAAGCAGGCGACTCGTAAATTATAATCGTCGATCTTTGCGTGTGTATTATAAATCAAATCGGAGAAGGAACGAAAATAGAACGCGTGTATGACAATCGCGTCGTTGCAACAGACGAGAGAGAGAGTGCATGCGGCCGAATTATATATTAAGCGGGAGCAGATTTTTGTCGGCTGTAAATCAAGGGTATAGCCTAATGACACGAATGTCGAGAGCTGCTCTCCCGAAGGCTCCGTATACGAGTTGCGCAAATATCTCTCGCTCACTATCGCATTGGCAGACCTTAAAAAGATGTTCGGGCTATTTCTCTCTACTCTTGTGTATGTGCGCGCTGCACTGCACACGTGTTGCGCCGCCGCTGCCGTCGCCGCGCTAAGATCCGTTGAGTAACTCATTATAACCAGTTGGATTTATTATATCGATCTCTCTCGCGGCACCCATTTTCGCCGCGCGCGCGTAGACGAGCCAAGATCGAGAGAGAGAAATATGGACGAGTTGTCGGGCGTCGTTTGTTAATGTATTTTCGGAGTTAAAGGCTATTAGTTGTCGTTGGCTGCAGACTGAAATCGTCGTTGCGCATGTACATATCTTAAGTGCGTTCGAATTATCGGCTTTGTTTTACCGCTGAAGTATGCATTGTATTCTATCGAGTCGGGAATTGAAACGAGAATCGATTCTCTCTAATTATAATTCGAAGCTCGCGCTCGCTGCGACGTTCGATTAATGCAAAAGTCGAGTAAATAAGTGAAATCGCTCTCTCGGACTATGTTATATCATTGATCACATTTTCTATACATACAAACTCGAGCGTCGATACGTATGTGTCTCCGCGTTTCAATATATACATACGCGCGGAGCATAAACAAGCACTAAAAATAACAATTATACCCCGGACAATCGAGCATTTATCACCCGCTCGGCGAAAAAATACATACGGGAAACAAAGAACTTTATCACCTTGTCAATTTTAACGCGACAAAGTACACGAGAGAGAGAGAGAGAGAGAAATACGCGCATAATCGTTCTCCGCTGTAAAACGCGAATCCCGGGCGCTCGATATAAAAAAGCCCATACATCGCTCGCAGATTAAACGATCGACAGCTCGAAATTCGGCGCAGCAGCGTGTGTGTATAATTAATGAAAATCGCGAGGTAGAGAGAACGCGCGCATCTCTCGTCGCGATTATAAAAAAAGCCTCTCTCTCTCTCGCCTCGTAAATCAACGAGTCGCGCGTCTATCTGCATTTCGTTTTCGTGTCTCGCTATTACGCCCCGATACTCGTGTAATAGACACTGCGCAAATTGATATTTTGAAAGGCGACAATAATTTACGCGCGATAAACCGGTCTTGCGTGCAGCTCCGCTGCATCGCTGACGCAACTACGGGAGAGAAAGAGAGAGAGAGAGAGTAGTGTGCATGTGTGTGTGTGCGTGTGTGTCTGTGGGGGTATATCGATACTCGCCGCTGCGATATCGACTGCACTTGGACCAATCGAATATTTTCATGCGTGCGTGTGCGGCCTTTAATGCAGTTAGAGGGGAAAAATTCGACGTTGCACTGCTTTGTTTTCGACAAATCGCTCGCTGCTATGTAAACGATATGAATCCGGGAGAAAAAGAACAAACGAACTAGTAGGTGCCGCCGCGCGATATTTGTCAAAGTAAAATATGACGATGAAGGGTTCCGCTGCGAGCGCTTTGTGTATTTTTAGATTTTTATGAATAAATGCCGTGTGTCGACGCTCGTAAATTTAGACGCGCCGCGCTATCCATCGAGTTAATCCAAGCGGCCGCTTGTCAACGCATCTTAATCGAGACTGACGCGCCGTTGCTTCTTCTCTTTTTTTCCTGCTTTGCGTCATATATAATCCCGAAGAATTGTCGTAAAGAAAAAGGGGTTTGAACAATACCACGCGCGCGTGTGTGTATATAAATACAAAAGTGCATACCGCATCCGTTCGTGGAAAAAGCCGGTCTATTTCCAAAGTATCGTAACTCCCGCTAAATTTAATTCTTTCTCGTCACGAGAGACATATACTTTGATCCGTATACGATTATATGTAAACATTTAAACGTCCGATCGTACACAAATCCGAGCGTGCAATTTTCAGAGCGCCGGCTCAATTATACAGGGGCCTGTTTACACGCTAACGGGCTTATTAATTCGTCAGCTGCAGACGAAAATAGAGCCGCGAAAGAATCGGGCGCGCAGCGTCGTGAAATTTTCAACGCCGGAGAGCATCAGTCACGAATTACACGGACGATTATAGTATAGGTGATCCGAACCGCGACGAGGTATATACTCGATTAATTATATAGAGAGAGCGACTGGTCGAGATCGATTTGCTCGTGCCGCAAGTGTGTGTGTGTGTTTCGGACTTCCGTTGTCGCGGATCGGTTTTCGGTACTTCATATGGTTATCGACTTCCGGTTACACAGCAGCGCGATCGTTTAAGCCGAATTAGACTATACGGCTTACTCGGAAAATTCTGTTCGGTATACCACGATATTTTTACTGTACAGCAGCTCTCTCGCTCGTATCCTGCTGTTAATGGACTGTATAAATATGATAAGGTTTCCATTCATCCGTGCGGTTATCGCGCTTTTAATGCATCCCTTTCATTCATCCGCGAAAGACGAGAGAAATACGTCAATTAAAAGTCCGACGTATATATCGGACGTTTTTAAACCCGATCGATCACACACAGCGCAAAACGCCTATTACGCGTCGTCGCTGTTCGACAGAGTCGTAAAGTGCGATATATTTTTTTTACCTCAAAAAGATGTCAGCCGCGTATACACTTTACAGCGACGACGACGAAGGTGTATGAATCTAGGACAGTTCGTTCCACGTTTTGGTCTAATGGGCTTCCCAATTAATTCGCGACTGGCTTAAGCACGCAAGAGAGCGAGACCAAAGCGGCGGAACGTTGTGTTATACAGGCCGTGGAAACGCTCGATTTATTGCGATTGACGCGCGTCTCAAGGATCCCGCAGTTTCTCTATGGTTTTCAGAACGCTGGAAATTCTATGTACCATAGTAGAAAGACACCTCGGTTATAATGATACTTAGCGAAGAAGAAAAATCGCTTTGAAATTTCACCAACGCTCACGGTTTCAAAACAATGCTCGAAAAGTGGAGAAAAAAGCGTTTTTCCATCCGCCCGAAGTAGGCTAGCTATCCTTAACTGCCTCGGCGATCTCACTCTTATCTCCGCGCAGCCCGGAGAGTTTTGCGCAAGAGCGGCTCTCAGCGAGGGGGCCGGCTCCTTTTTTCCTCTCGGGGATGAGAATTTCGTACATCGCGCGCAAGTGCCAGACAGAGAGAGAGAGAGAGAGAGAGAGAGAGAGAGAGTCGGATTTGTCGTTGCGATCCATTCAGTACAGTTTTACGAGTGGATTATTTGAAATTTTAAAACGTTTCTTGCATTTTTCCCCCTTTGAAAAGAAATTGAATGGCTGTTTTTTCCTTCGCTCGCGTAAGTAGATTCGTGTTCTACACCGCAATTAGCGTAGGAGAAGCCGACGCGTGTTTTTTTCTCCGTATCAGCAGCCGTACTCGGTCATATGCATATAGCGCTAATTGTTGCTTATACGAGCCCGCCGCGCGATGCGAGGGAGAAAAAAGTGCTTGTAAAGTGTGTTCGAATCCGAGATAATGAAAGCGCTAAGGCGAGAGAGAAAGAGAGATTTGCATCGGGAAAATCCGATCGAGCACTGCGCAGGACTTTGTAATAATATACTAAACTAAGTTGTGAAACTGTAATCGAGGAGAGATAAGTTCGGACAATAATTTACATACTATCCCAATAAAGCGCCTATCTAAATGCTATTAGAAACCGAACTCCGTATAAGCGATATCTCGTCGCGCATATAGAGATACCGTACAGGCGTTAGAAAATTCTGTATCAGTTAATATATTAACAAACTAATGTTATCTTCATGCGCACCGTGTGTGTGTGAGAATGATTTGATCGGCCGAGTTAACTGAATTTTAATTTTAATATCATAATCAGTGCGCGGCGATTTTCCGCGCATAATCTTCGAAAAATCCAGTAGAAGGTGTGGTACACGTGTTCGCGCGCTTTATGACCGTCGGCTAGTAACTCATTGAGAGAAAAATCATGAATGACTTTGCGTCTGGACTTTGACTTCTTGTAATTGGATACACCGTCTATGCTTGCATAAGTCGTTTTCCAGAAACTAACTCTGGCGAGGCGTGAAATTCAAGATATTTTATATACTTACGATATCGATGTGTGTGTGTGCGTGTGTGTGTGCGATTATGATTTAGAAAAATTCAGTCAGGCTTTTTCATATGTGAATGAAATTTCTCTTCGAGTAACAGAATCGCGCAACCTGTGCCGCTCTCTGCTTATTCGCTGAATGGACGCTAGCTGCCACCCGATATAACGCTGACTCGGATCCGCCCTCGCGCGCGCGACGATATCTACCTGTCGTCGCGCTATTATATTAATAATCCGAACCTCGACTCTGTGTACCAGGAATGCTAAACGTTTGTACAATAATTTCAAAATATTTATGGTTAAACGAACTCTTTCACTATACTCTCCCGTACAGAAAAAAGCTGCCAAGTGTACGATATATATATATATATATATATATATATATATACATATATATAAGCGAACGTTACACCGAACAATCGCCGCGAGATAATATAATACCCGGAGTCGCGCCACACACACGCAGACACACACGTACACGTGCAAACTTATATATACTTCAAAGCCTGCAGAGTCGCAGAGTCGGGCGGAGAACAATGTCGCGATTGTTGACAATACCGTTGAGCTAAGCCCGTCTCGAGACTTCCGGCACTCGGGTTTCACTTTAACATCATCCATTCAGCCGTATTATACTCGTCACTTGCGCGACGCCATTTTGCGTTCAGCTCACTCACTCTCGACTCTCCTGCGCGCACTTATCGCTTTTCTCTCTATATGTGTGTAATCGAGACACCAAGAGAGAAGCTGCAGAACAACAAGTGGCATTATGACCGTCTTTATTAATAGTCTTATTTGTAAGCTAATCGCGGCAGAGTCTCTGCCTCCCTATATGCTCATATGCGGAGAAAAGTGCAGCAACGGTCGCCAGGCGCGTCGTTATCAACGAGGAAGTGTCGGTGTCGGATTATAGTGCACTTTGTGTTTAATATCGCCGCTCGAAACTTTGTATTCGATATTTTTGTAAACAATATTATAACGTAGTGTATAACGTTGCCGAGAGCTGAAAACGTGTCCGGTAACTCGTTATCGACGACGGCCACAGCTGCTCTTACAATAAAGAGTTTCTTTTTCCCATATGTATACGCGAGAGCAGACGCTGTTTATTAAACACGAGACTATTATATACAGTGTGCTTCGAGAATTCGGCCTTACTCTAAACACGACGACGAAAGTCTTATAATCTTATACTCTCTCGCATCCGCGCAATAAAGCCGAACAAAAGCACGCGGCTCGTAAAATCGCCGATCAAACATACACACGCACGAAATCGACATACCGCGCGCATTAACGATCGTGAAAAGCAAGTCAAACAACTCGTGAAACCGCAACCGAAAATCCACTGCTGCGGACGCATAAATTCGTATGCGCGCGCGCGCGGCTCTGGCCGGGGATTATAACGGCCGCCGCCGCCGCCGCGATGCTAAGTGAGCGGAACATAGGTCCATCAATCTGGGCCCCGAGAGAGAGGAGCAGCAGTCAATATTGACCCTGTGTCGGGGGCCCTATTTTTCGCCTTTCAGTCGACACGCGTGACAAATGCCCCGAGCGCAAACACGGAGCATCTGTGTCTATACGAGAGTGTCTCTGGGAAATGGCAGCCCTGCGCGTTTTTCGAGGATTACGAGGATGTATAATATGCTTATACTTCGCTTTTAATGCGATAAGGATTGTGTGTGTGTGTTGCGCTTTTGTTCGCGGCGTTGCAGGAAAACCAGTATTTTTTCTGTACTTTTTATTATCACTCGCGAAAAAGGCACTGCGCGTAAAATTTTATGCATTTGTCGCTAAGCAGTTCGTCGGAAAAGACAGTACTAGAATGGCAATTGTGTAGCACATTAATACCGTACTTAGGCGCTATTAACCCAGGCATTTGAAGCTAATTTAACAAGTTGAGCGCCTTTTTAAAGTCACCTATAATAATACGGCCAACGATATGCGGCGGCCCGATAGGTTATAGGAAAAATAATGAAGCGTCGATAAAAAACAAGTGTAAAATGTGCACACAGAAATAATAATGTTTAATATATCGTCAGGTGGCATTAAATAATGCATCGTTGAAAAAATTAATATTTCATAACTCGCGCGACAGCTCGACGATAATAACTTTCAACAATCCAGTAGTAATGAAGCGATTTCTCACGAATTCTGATGCAAAATGAGAGAAAGAAAGACGGACAAATCTCAGTGTAAAACTCAAAAGTCTAACGAGAGCGAGCCATCAGCGATAAATCAACGAGGTCCTCGCGACAAAGGCGCGATATCGACAATGTCTCCGTACACGCGTGTACACACGTATATAGACGACGTCACAGACAGGTGGTGCACACATCTCGTTTCTTGCTTCAACCCTTTCCTCATCATCGATTCGTCTCGTAGCCGGCTATGCTTTTTCCCGATGATCGATGCCCCATCGATCATCCGCCGCTACTTACTCGGGCGCGCGCGCGCGCGATATAAGTTTTTTGAACGACGACAGTAGCGGCAGCAGCTCGTATCCTTAAATAGGTAGCGCGCCCGCGTGTGTATGCGAGCGCAGTGGCCTTATTACGTATGTGCGAGGCGAGCCGATGGCAAAACCGAGCCGACTAATTATACGCGTATATGCTTATACTTACGCGCTGTATGCGAAGCTTGTGTAAAAAAGAATTTCTGAGATCGATGTGTGCAAGGTCGGATCGTAAATCGTGAAAAATTATATGAGAATCGTATTGTATTACGGGAATCACATCTACGGCTCAATCCGTCGATTATAGCTGATTCCGGATGTAGAGCGAGCCGCAGCTTGGCTCGTTTCGAAAATATAACTTTGCGAAAATCGAAGCCGCCTTTATACGTGCATTATTAACGAAACACGTGTCGCTCTTTCGCTCGCGCATGACAGTCTCTAAAAAACGTGATCTTCTCTCTTATAATCTACATTCGATGTATAAAAATGCTCCGTGTCATCGGGTCACTTTATATTCGGTGACAGCTGCGAGAAAATCGACGAAATAGGAGTTAATAAAAAAGGAGTTAATAAAGCCTTCCCCGAAAAAAAGCGCGGAGAGGATGTATAAAAGCGTATAAGCGCAACAACGGTGCAGTATTAATCCGCGACCTGAAATTAAAAGTCCGCGCGCAGGATCGCGTTAATAAATCTAAGCGAGTCAGCGGACTGTCAGAAATAGAAGGGGTTAATGCGGTATTGATGCGCAAGAACAAAAAAACTCGGTCAATACGCGCCGCCGCTGATAAATTGACGATATAGGCGGCGCGCATCGAGTCGAAAGTTTTTGAAAACGTAATGAGCTGGCTCCTGCTCGACTTATCGGAGTAGGTGTGTATAGCATCTATTACGTTTTCACCGAGACATGTATCGGTTTTTGTCGGTAAACGCGTAGACACCTATGCTTTTTGCTCGTTTAGAGCTTTTTTCCTTAATAGTCAAACGCATTTGCGTTAAGTGTTCTTGCGTAGCTGCAGCAAAAAGCCGCCGCTCATAGACTATAAAAAGACCGCGAATCTGCATAAAAGCACGTGTAAATTAATGAAGCAGCGCATTAGATCGTCGTGTCTGTACTAATCATCCTGGGAATGTAACGAAACCGATCCGACGATGTTGTTCACCAACAAACGAAAAATAGCGTGTTTCCCGTAACACGGAGCGACAGGAGTGGAAAATGGACTCTTCCGGTCTCCTAATAACGGAACGAGCCTAAACATTTTCCCAACAGTACTCTAGATGCATCTCCTCGATTATTTATACTTTCCACTTTCGCTCGTACACGTCAGTTCAGGAAGCGTCGGAATAGAAGAAGCGGTTTACATTTTCATTTTTTGTATGCAGGCTCTCCTAAGAGATCATCACGAGTCTCTCGGGATTATTGCGTTGCTCGGCTGTTGGCTCCCTGGAGATGGTTATTTTTGTGTAGACGGAAGAGATGATGCTTCGTGAGAGTGTGAGAGCAAAGCGCCGAAAGAATAAAGTTCGACTCTGCGCTGTTTATCGATGATCGACGGTTTTATTTGTAGGGAATTTGCATTATTGGAGAGACACAGAACGGCTTCGAAGAAAAAAGCGAACGTAATTATGCATTCATCTCGCCTCGACAAAGTATAACTAACGCGCCTTGTAGATACTCAATATTTCCGATATATTGGACTTTAGTCGCTCGCCTTTGCTCCATATTCTCCTCTGCATCAATCTGAATAACAAGCACGCGTTTATTAATACGAGGTACGCGTAATAAATTTTCGCAGAAAAGGGCGCCTCCATCATCGCATGCATCGATTATTTTACATTATACGAAAATTACATTCGGCCATGTGCGATCGGTAAAAACATGAACAGCCGATTTTCCTGGGACCCGCATGTGTACGTAAATGATATAATACTCTTCGCGAGAGAGAGAGAAAAAGAGACGTGTCGCGCAGCTGCATTCCGGTTTTACGCGCGGAGGGGCAATTAGCCGGTGCGCGAAACAAACAAGCCCGCGACGTATAAGTACGTATATATAGCGAGACTAATGCGCGGCGATCTCTCTGCTCGGTTTTGAATATCGCGTGCGCGCAGTGCGTCGATCCCGAAAACTCCCTCGTAGTGGAAAATCCGCGGAGTGTGGAGAGGACAATATTCTCTCTTAAGTTCTATACATGCATAACAAAACTGGTTTCTCCTATCGTCCGCGCCAGCGAGAGTAAGGTGTCCGCGAGAGCAATTGGCATCTCTCTCTCTCTCTCTCTCTTTCTCTCTCTCGTGTGATATAGTTGCAGTCTTCGCTACCGTCCGATCCGATCGCTAGGCGTTCTTTTTCTCTCTCTCCCTGCCGATTCTCCATACAACTACCGTAGCAGCAGCAGGCGCACTTTTTCTTCTCCTTCCGCCGCCGCGGAGGCTTGAGTTATGGCCCACGGGTCACTCGCAACACGCTTCGTCGTTTAACCCTCATACCGATCTTCCTTTCTCTCTCTTTCTCTTACTCCGTGTATATATGCGGAGAGAAGGTATTCCCTCGCGTTGGCTTTTGTATTTCCGCGATGGGGGCGCGAGAGGAGAGCTACCGCTCAGAGTGTGTGTGCTGTTCGGACTTTTTATCGGGATCGCGCGATCGACGTGTTGGGCTCGCCGCCGCCGCACAGGAAATAGTTATTCCGTCGATCCTCGCTCTCTGATTCCTTTTCTCTCTCTCGCGCTCTCTCTCTCTTGGCGAGCTTTTTTTGGCCGATTTTTGATGCCGAGGTGCTCGCTCGTGTGGCGGCGTGTGATTGTTGGGGCTTCTTTTCTTCCTTTTCGAACGCGGAGATGCACGATCGGTGTAGCTGCCGATTTCTTCTCTTTTTCTCTGAATTCCTTCGCACCGGCGGGCTTTTTCTTCGCCGGTGTGCACCGACTTTGAGGGAACGAACGGCCCGAGGTGTCGATTTTCGATGCAGCCTTTTTTTTTAATTAACCTCGCGCGCGTCGGGGAACAAATGAATGCGCGTATTGCGGCATTGTATGCAAATCGTTGGGGAAAATTAGACTGTATACCGGTTTTAACGAAAAATCGGTATAAGAGAAAAGCGCACCCGCTCGAAATAAGCGTCACAGCGTTGTGCAACGATCCAATTTCGTCTAGCTGTTAATTGTGTGTATATCGGGTATTTTGGCGCGCGAGCGCGCTCGGCCTTGACAATGAGAAAACGAGGAACTAATCGGCATATTATGCCTCGCATTTGTTAGCCGTGTTCGCCGATTATACTTGCTGATCGTGAGAAAGGCCGAACAATGATTTCGACACTTTTATACACCGCGCACGGCTACTACTCGCGCAACGGAAACAGCTCGAGCGGGCGCTAGTAAACGAAGAAAACCCTCTCTCGCAGCTCATTAATCGGCCGTGGCACTCTCACATCAATTATTTAATCGTGTAATTTTCCGTGTCTCCCAGAACTGATTTAAAAGTCGAAAACCACACAGAGAGGCCCGCAATATGTATACACGGAAACCGATTTCGTTCCGCCGCGCTTTGCAGAGAATCCATAAATCTGGTCCGGCAGCGTGACAATCGCTCACGCGGCCAACATAGCAAATATCATAAATATTTGAGCTTCGAAGCGTTGCGTTCTCGGGGCTGTTTACAGGGCCGCGTACCATAGACACACACATCGCGTTACAACGTGTGCCATCAGCCGTAGCCGAGCGCAAACACACACGAGCTGCACTCGAGCCGCTCGTCCTAATCTATTTAGCCCCGAGTCGAGCTCTGCTGCAGCAGTGTGTTTGATGTGGAATTAATGAGGGGGATGCTGCTGCTGCCTTCGTACGGAAAAAGAAAGAAAAGCGCGAGAACCTTTTAGAACCGCCGGCAGCTGTGCTGCGTTCCATGGGGCGAGTGTGTTTCTGTGTGACTGGGCTGTATAAAACGTTGGCCTTTGCTCGGCCGACGGTTGGTTGGTTCAACCCTTTTATTGCTGCTTTTTTCGCGCTTGAAACACGCTGTACCACACGGACTAGGAACATCGGATTAACGCGCGGATTAAATTAATGTCCGTTCTATATCGATCCTTCTCGAGATTATTTATATAATATATTGTGATGGAAATTGAAAATATGGATTTACGACACTCGGCGCCTCTGAATATGCATGCGGGTTTCGTAATGCACGTTTAAAGAAAAATGACGGAGACTTCTCTCGGCATTAGTATGTTATTATTATTAAAATCGTTGTGACACACAGCGAGTGTTTATCGTAGAAGAAAAGCGAAGAGATTCTTTCAATTAAACGTATATTTGTTATAATTAATTATTCCGACGCTGATATGTTACAACTCGGGCGTCAAGCGGGCGTCGAGACGTCGTTCGATGAAAAATTAATTGTGGCTCAAAAAATAATAATTAATGTAAACAATTTTATTAGCCGATAAAACACAACATTGTTTTGCTTTCAAAGTGACGTTATTTTGATAAGATACTAGTTCTCTCTCTCTTGACGTCTTGCGAGTTTTATAATTCGCTCTCTTCTCGATTCATTCGCTTATCGCCGCGCGCGAATACCCTATATAGCAGTAGCGTACATCGCAGCGTTCGCTCGAAAAATCGAACCTTGTAGAACCTACTCGTACCGTCTGATCTCTAGGAACGGTATCAATTCGCAGATGATGCAAATCGCTCGTATTTACTTATCTCGCGTCCGCTGCCCAACGATACACCCCTACATGAATATTAATACGCGTGAAATTTAGCTCTCTTTTCTAAATAAAGAAAAAAATCAACGACGTACACGCATTCATATTTTCACGTTTCTCGATCCTCTTTTTTTCCCGCTACAATCTCGGACCAAAAGTGTGCGTTCGGTGCGTGCCCGGCTGCGTAATATCTAATCGGCGTGTCTTATAATAAATACAGATGGAAAATTTGTAAGCTTACGCAACATCTCGTCGGCAAATTGAATACACACTTATATGCGCGCAAAAAAAGAGCGGGAGCGACAAGCGAGCGAAAAAATACTCGCACTCGCACGCGGAGAGCCGTCTTATCTCAATCACAACAATGTACGCACGAACATTCAATCGACGCATGTTTCGGAATCTCAAAGTGAGAGAGACGAGGTTTCGACAGCCTCGCGCGCGTGTGCGTGTGCTCGAACGACCAAACAAGCGCATACTATATCCGGAGATTATTTGTGGGCTCGCGCGCCAAAAATTGATTTATTCGCCGAGGAGCTTGTTAGCAGAGCGACGTTATCGCTATATCCTCGTGACTCGATGTAACACATTTTTCGAGAGCCGCGCTCGTATAATTATAATTCTCGTATACGTTCGCGGAAACGCGTCTCGCGTGCGAGCTAATCGCTATTTTCAGACGAGAGTGTGAAGGTATATCGCTTTTGGCTGCGAGACTCGCGCTTGCGTTATAGAAGCAATTATAATCGAAAGAAGCGCAGTAGGCTATTATCGAAAGCGCAAGCAAATTCCACCGCGTCAGATGAACAATCGCACGAGCGCAAGTGTTCCTAACATCGCAGAAACAAAGTTCGCCGCCGCCTCCCTTATACAGCCGAACAATGCGCGCGTCGAACTTCTCGCCGCACCTACACGCACTCACACACACGCGTTCATACGTATCGGCGAGTCGAAAGAGGCCCGCGCGCGGGTTATTGTCTCGTCTGAATAAACATCATTAGTCGTCGCGAACGGAAAGACATAGAGAGAGAGAGAGAGAGAGAGAGAGAGAGAGAGAGAGAGAGAGAGAGAGAGAGAGAGAGAGAGAGAGAGAGAGAGAGAGAGAGAGAGAGAGAGGATAAGAAAGAGAACCGCACACGGGCCGACTCGTTTCCATATTTAGTCACATTAGTCCCCCCTGTACTCTTCGCCCGATGTATAAACCCGCGAGCCGAGAGGCCCACGAAGATTACCTCGTCCACGTTTCGTTTATTAAACGCGCGCGCGAGCGAGCGATGAATATTCACCGGACGAGAGACACGAGCGCGCATTTTACGCCGCGCGTCCGTCGTGTTGAATTACCGGATATGCGCGGCTGTCTATAATACGAAGCAGATATGTTGCGCCGCCGCCGCCACCGGCAAATGTCAAGTAGGATATGTGTTATAAATACGTTGACTCCATCTGTACCGAATATTCCATGTATAACGAGTTTGAATTTCCCGCCATTTCTAACCTCAAAATCCGTTTTCCCGTATGTTTCAGTGTCCTGTAACCGTGAGCTCGTCTCTGACGTCGTCCTCTGCCTCGCCGGTCTCCGGTCTGCTGAGCAGCGCCTCCGCGACCCCCGGCAGTACGACCTCGGGCGGCACCACGACAGCCCACCACCAAGCCCCACAGCAGCCGCACCATCCGCTCGGTGTGAGAATGGCTGTGACCAGCGCAGTGGTGCGACCACCAGGTGGCAGTCCGACGGCCGTCGCCTCGGTCAGCCCGGCCTCGCAGACTTCGGGTGGACCACCGACGGCACCGCAACCCGCCAGTTCCGGACCCACACCCGGACGATGCTGTGATACCGGCAGACCCATATTCACCGATCCCATAACCGGACAGACCGTCTGCTCCTGCCAGTACGAGCTGCTCGGAGGTTACCAGAGGCTCGGTGCTCTGCCGACCGCAGCGCTATCAATGTACAGCGCCCCCTATGCAGCGGCTGCGGCTGCCGCTGCGAGCGAGGGTATGGCGGCGTACTTTCCCGGTTTGGGTGCGGAGCAGGCGCCGTTTTACACGCCTACGGTGAGTTTGACTCTTAATAACTTATAATAACGATTTTCAAGAACGGAACAATAATCGATTAATATCAGTACAATCGACGTTATGCATTAAACTTTCTTCAATCTCGGAAGTAATAGACGCGTAAAAAGCACATCCCACGCCGGGAAATTCACTCGCGCATCAAAGCCCACGTTATACCCGCGTCGATCGGGTAAAAAAACACTTCGCGTTAATAACGCGAGATTATCGCCGGGACCACACAAAGTGCTCATAATACGTATATGCAGCACACATAGAAAAGCCTCTCTCTCTCTCGCGCGCGCGCAACGATCTCACGACGTCCTCGTAAATTCATTATGAATCCCGGTCCGATTTTTTGCCTCCTCCGAGCTCGTTGCCTCGAATTTACGAGATATTCTCCGATGCTTCTTTTTCTTTCCCATAAGAGCGCGCGTGGGGACAGTAGCAGATGCGCCGCGTTCGACGCAGATGCACATGCGCGAGGAGTTTCGGGCGCGGAATTGAATTGAATTTCATATCGATAAAAGAGAGGAGAGACGAATTTCGATTTATGGGTAGTTGCGTAATAAGGAAGGACCTACTGCACCGCCTGGGAATCCTGCGACGAATTGCGCGGCTTTTTCGGAACCGGCCCGCTCTCGTTAATTAAGACGGAATATCAAATAATTGCCATTTTTTCTACGGAGAGCTGATTGAGTCATAAGTCACGTGTCCCTCGAAAACAAATAAATTTACGATGACTCTCCTGTTGCAGGCTGCTGGTCTAGATCTTAAGGAAAACCTCGGTGCTGGAGCGGCCGCGGCATGGCCCTATCCATCGGTTTACCACCCCTACGACGCTGCGTTTGCGAGCTATCCGTTCAATGGGTGAGTCTTCTATGCACAATATACAACAACATGTACAGACACAAACGAGTATAATAATCATCGAGTCGTCGAGGGAAAAAAAGAAGCAAGCATCTCCTCGTGCGCACTTTATCGAGGCTACAGCGACTTTTATTTCGGTCCTTATCTCCATGCGCGCGCAGAGAAAATAATTAACTCGTTGTAAATCACTTAGCGAGCTGCTTCTTATATGTAGACGAGTGTACGGGGTGAGAGAGAAAAAGAAACGGGAGATTCGCGGGAAGGAGAAACAATAAACGTCTCTAGCATGCGTCGTTTGCGTTCTCGATAAGGGCGCGCTTGTCGCTATACGTTTATAATTGAAACATTTAACAAAAGTGAGAGAGAGAGAGAGAGAGAGAGAGAGAGTCAGCAATTGCGTTTTAAATTCGTTTTATTGAATACACTCGCTGAGATGGTTCTGAATCAATCAATTTGGACTCTTTGATCGGAGCGTCGTCGTCGTACACACACTTTCTCTCTCTCTCTCTCTCTCTCTCTCTCTCTCTCTCTCTCTCTCTCTCTCTCTCTCTCTCTCTCTCTCTCTCTCTCGGATTGAAGATAATCCGACTATGTAATCCGTGTATCGTTTTACTGCTAAGAAGCCGCAGATAAACGATAGCATCGTGTTTGTCTAAATTATGTTTTATGGAAAATTAAAAGCACATAACAGGCGACTGATAAAGCGAGAGCTGCTCAGTGACAAGTCGTAAAACCTCGGCGATGAGGCGTTTTTTCGGCGCTTCGGGTCGAGTCTACAGAGAGAGAACATTGAAAATGTCGCGGGTCACTGAATCGATAATTCCGAGTGTCCCGATTAAAGATGCGAGCAAACGACGTCGGGCCGTATTTAGACAAAACACGAGTTTTCGTAACGCTCTTGCATGATGTATCGATTTGTCGTCGGGTTGCTCGATCTCTTTATTTTTTTTTATTCAACTCGCTCTCGACGCCGAGTATATCTAAAACGTCGCTAATAAGCCTTATCGCGCATTACAAGTTCGCGTGTTGACGGAGAGACGTCTTTTCAGAATTTTTATCGAATTGATTTGTTCGTATGACGTCATCCCACGCTTTTAAGCGATAATTGCGAGCGATAGGTCGACTTTATTGTATATTTTCGTAACAACAAGATTTCGTTTGCGCCCTGTGTAGTACGAGAGTTCGAGTTACATCGTAAAAAATTTAATTACCCACCGATCGACGCTTTCACTTATACGGCGCGATTTCGTCGAATCGAATATATATAAGAAATTGAAAAAAGTCGCGCGAACATGCGTAAGTAAATAATCTCGCGCAAGTACAAGCGGCAATAATCGCTGGTCTCGCATGAAAAAGGCGGATGTCAGGCGAGCGATAGAGAAAGCCCGCGACACATAAACATTCCAATAAATTAGCGCTGTCGCTTTTGACCCGCGACTGTCATCATCTCGGCAGTCTTTTTTTTCTTTTGCGTCGCTTCGCGAAAGACGGCGACTCTACCGATAAGCACACATACGCCTGTGATGATTCGACGGAGTACAGAGAGAGAGAGAGAGAGAGAGAGAGAGAGAGAGAGAGAGAGAGAGAGAGAGAGAGAGAGTATATCAATTTATAGTAGGAGGCGCTTGGATAGCTCACGTCGTTAGAGGCGATGGAAAACTTGCTGTTTACAAGAAGATTCGAACAAACAAATCGGACATAGACACGTGGTAGGTCCGAAAGCACTGCTTCCACACATATATACCGCTCGGATGCTACCGAGCAAGCTGTACTACCCGAGTCGCTTCCTTGCATACGTAAGGCAATGTTATACTGCTCAGGACAGAGCGGAAGTGCGTCAGCTCTCGCTAGTGTGTGTATACCACTGTGGATTTCACCGGCGCGTGCCCTTATACAGGAGGGGGATATCGAATCATATAGCACTCGGATGCACGTACGTGACTCGGAACTGCGTGTCCTTTATTCACCGCGCCGCGACTCCGCGCCGTGAATATGAAGTGGCCGCAAGCGCGCTGTGTGCAGATAATATACTGTTTGTCGAACTCGTTGCTCATGATGTGTGCGTGTATGCTCGCAATTGGGAAATAATCGAAGCGTGCCGATAGCGAAGCACGTGCGTGCGCTGATTTTTTATACGCGTAAGGATTTTCTTTATTACAACTCTCTCTCTTCACTCGCTCACGCGACTCCGGTCGTTAAATTTCAATTTCGAGTAATCTCGAAGGACTTCCGGAAAGGATCGTAATTTTGCAACTCTGCCGACTAAGCATCGCCGGAATATAAGCTCTCTCTCTCTCTCTCTCTCTCTCTCTCTCTCTCTCTGCAATCGAACTCGGCGAGATATGACATTCGGCTCTCGAGTGTATGCGCCGTTTATCGGATCCCGCGCAGCTGCTGCTCTCGATATCTCTTAGCCTCTCTCTCTCTCTCCTTTTCTTTCTCCACCTTATCCGCAGCAGCCCCTCTTATGTTTGCAGTAATTTTCTCGTGTTATACGCGGCCGGAGCAGCGAGAGCGTTAATTAAAAAGCCGAAGAATGCGCGCGGTTTATTAATTCTTAATCGGAGCGCAATTAATAAGACTCGGAGATTATTGTTCGTATACATGGCGCTTTTCTATCTGCTGCTACACTCCGCGTACAGCGATATGTCTCTGGAATTAACGGAATAATATATTCGCACATTCCGCTTTTACACCGAACGCGCGGAGAGAAAAATGTCTACACGGCTCTCGTATTTTCCTTATCGTTGTCACAGCCTTGTCATGTGGCAGCAGCAGCCTCGAGAGTGTAGCCAGCGGAGACTTGTACGACGCGAATATCGTCTTACTGGCCTCGCGAGAGGCATCATCATCATCTCGCCTTTGTGTCAAGTTCTCCGCGCTCTTTCGCGTTCGAGTGAAAAGCCGCCGCTGTGGCGACGATTATGAAACGTAGTATATAATTCAAAACGCGTGTACGCTGAAGAGGCACATATAAAATGCCGATAATGCCGTCGTCGGGTTGGGTTAACGGTCTGCTCTTTCCGGCGGACTTGGCCCTGCTTCCGGGGACATATAGGGTATGAGAGACAATGCTATACCTATATCATAGCTCGATTCTCGATGATCGAGCGCGACACGTATTAATAAGCGTGTCCGTACATCGACACCGAAAGAGAGACAGAGAGAGAGAGAGAGAGAGAGAGGGAAGGAGCGATGTATGTCGCCGCTTCGTGTATTAACGATTGTCCGACGTGCTGGGACTCGTCGATGAGCGAGTATTAGTCATCGGAGGGAAGTGACGAGGTGTCGTCGTCGTCGTGGACAGTTGAAAATGTGTTATAAATGTACAAGTTTTTTATTCTTAGGAGCTGAGCGAGGGCAGATTACGCCTATCTACGCTTGTTTCTCATCCCTGTGTGGAGATAAAAATTAATTCCAAACTCGAACCCAAAGCCGTTTACCTCTCGGATCTTTCGTTCGCGAAGGCTTAGTCTTATCGAACCTCCCAGAAACTATTAACTATATATGATGGATTGTTTTCTCGCTGCAACAAACGTCGTAACTCGCTCTAATTAGTCCGGCAATTAATATATCCTCGTCTTCGGGGAAACCGCGTCGACGTTTTTCGATGCACGTGTCGCTTATTTACATAGCCATACGGTAAAAAACGCGCGAGACAAAGTCTTTCCTTTTTTTTATCACCGAGAGGTCTAGGGGAGCCGGTTTTTGCGCGACGAAGCTTATTGAGAAGTGCATGTGTGTGTCCGTCTCCCGGAACGCCTCTGTTTACGAGAGTGTGTCTCCGCGCGCGTACAGCTCGATTAGAAATCGCACGTGAAAGTCATTTGTTGTTCGTTCGCTCACGAGTTGCGTAAAAAAATTTTAACGCCGTTTATGCAAGTAAGAGTAGAGGGAGAGACACTTACGCTGATGGATACATAAGTGAATAAATTTTACGACCGCGGACTAAGTATAGTTCGAGTGGAGGAGGAGGAGTATATACGCGGCTTATCGCTAGTGTTACTTACAACAAATCGCCTCGTGTTTACAACGATGAATCACGCTCGTTATTATTCTAATGTACTTCTATGAACGTATTATCGGTGTTTCTGCGCTCGAATAAAATTTTCATTTTCTAATACATGCGCGCGCTGCGTTTTAAACGTTCGCGTAGTATAAAGCTCGTAAAATGTATAACGTGTCTTTATTTCGCGCAATCGCGGAATTCGCCGTAAAAGAGAGGAAGGAAAAGCTCTTTCACTCGTCGAGGCGCGCACACGTTGTTCGAAATGTCTTGTGTAAACGTGGAAAATGTGAGGTCGAACACGATTCTTCGATTAAAGACTAGGCACGGCTGTGTGTTTTATTATTATAGGTACGTAGCTCGAGAGAATGATCGGTTTATTAATCTGGGATTCGTGGGAGGAAGCGCTTGCGCAAATAGAAATTGATTTCGATTCGGACCGCGCTCGACGTTCGCAATTTCGCGGCTGCTTTATCATTGCTGACTCATCAGTTTATTGCGACCGAAAGTCTCGATTTCCTCCTAATTAGTGAATTATTCATCCCGAAAAGCATATCCTTAAAAAAAGAAATCAAGTATATCTCCGACGGTTTATTTTTACTCTCACCGCGCTCCTCCGCATTAACGATCGCGCGGTCGATAAGCCGCCTCCTAAAACCATACAACCATCATCTTTTACACTCGCGCCGCTGCACAAAAAACTATTCACAAGCCAATAGTCGCGCGCGTAGCGTAGAAAAAAAGGAAGAGCGTTTTCAAAAAGTCGTTAAGCAAGATTAAGGAACACGAGACGGCTACGACGACGGGAAAAAAGTGAGTGTGTGCGTATGTCCCTTGAGCCTGAACGAACGAGGCTTGTTACGACGGTAATGTGTTAGAAACGCCCCATGGGCACACCGTGTGCTTATATATATACACTAGACGGAGACGCTGAACAGATACGGGGAGGAGATAGCAAGAGCGGCTGCAGCGGGATAAAGACGCGCGCACTAATGTGACATACGCAGGTCTTTTGAATAATGTCTGCCCTGAGAGAGAGAGAGAGAGAGAGAGAGAGAGAGAGAGAGGAATTTCGAGTTTTTTTTTTCGAAATCGATTTTCGAGAATATAAATATTCGACTGTAACACGTGCGCGACGATATGCTGTGTGTCATTCTCATGCAGATGCGAACGGTAGCATCCGAGAAAAAAAAGGAAGAGGAAGAGACGGACAATATCTTGCATCTGGGCCGTAGTATGTCCCACGAGCGACGCGTCGAATATTTGTGGCTAATGACGAGAAAGAGAGAGACAGTGAGAGTAGTGGGGTATCGCTGTGTATAACTAGGAGATGATGTACGGCCGTTTAATGACCCAACCTCGGCGGGGGTTGTTGGATGGATGGATGGATACGCGCATGCTGGCCCCTTTTTGTCCCCGCGGCGAAGGGTTACAGAGGCGCGAGCGCAGACGAACAACGGCCGAAAAGCTGCGAGTCTCGCTCGGAGACACGTCCCGGAAGTCTGAGAACTTTTACACAAAACGAACAGCCGAAACGTGAATTTTTTTACGACTCGCGTGCGCATTTTCGGAAAAACAAGTGTCGGGCCGAAAAAAAATCGAATTTCTCCTCCCGACAATACGATGCAAATCCGCGCGCGGTGTCAGAGGCGTCGAAATATCCCATATACAATTATTAACGATCACGGCAGCAGCAGCGAGTTATTTCACGCGCGATGACTGTATATTGACACTTGGAATCCGTTGGCGCGTTATACACACGTATACAGAGCGCGGAGAGAAAGGCTGCGCGATATCCGCGCCTTGATTTGCATGGATTACACATACACGCGTCGATCCTAATGATAAACGAGTCGTATAACCGACGGCGATAAAAGCGACGCTATACGTGTGTGTGTGTGTGTGTGTGTGTGTGTGTGTGTGTGATACAAATCCGATCGGTTTTACGAACGTCGAAAATAATAATACACCTACTCGGAGCGAATGCGTATGTTGGACGCGCTTTATTTATACACACATAGCGTCGCGGTCGCGATCCTCCGGAGAGTCGACGCGAGTCTCTCTCGGAAGTGCTTAGAACTGTTTAGACTTTTATCGAGCGGAGGAGAGAAGGAGAATTAATGGCTGCGCGCTCGCGGTCTTCCTCCTCAACACTCCCGGGGGAGTCCGATGAATGGAGGCACAGAAATTTGTCGAGCTCGATGTTCCTATAGCATATCTTTCATTATCGTTATACGAGCGAACAGCGTAACGCAATCAACCACTCGACTGTCGTATCCCCCATGTATTTATAAACTTTTCGGTACAGTGTATATCGCGCGGCGCTGATTAGATTCATACACCGAATCGAATAATGCAAAACACACACAGACACACAGGTCAGCATAACAAAAAGTCGTGAAAATAATCGCAAAAGAGCGAGAGGAATTCTTGTGCGCGCGAGGGGCGGTGCGCGCATTCACGGCTGATTAGCCTCGAGAGCCTCGCCCATAGCCGAAAGATGATAAAAGCGAACCTGCGAAAGAGAGAGGATGCGTCGATCGGCGCGCATGCTCGTCCTGAAAAAGAGAGACGACGCGCTGCGTGCTATTATATATATATATATATATATATATATATATATACACACACACACACACACACACACACACACACACACACACACACGCGCGCGCGCGCGCGTATACGTACGCGTATACACGTGTAGACAAGATGGCGCTTGTGTACGCGAGTAAAAGTCGACGCGGGAGAGAAAGCCTGGCGGAGCGAGACGGACGTGTTTTTGCTCGGTCATACCTTTTACGCGCGCGAACGTTTAATTAATCCCGAGTAATTGGATAATTGAGTGATTTACGAATAGTGCGATATTTTTTCTCGCCTTCAACCATTATTGCGACGTTGCGCGTTACAATAATACGCTGTGGATACATTTCGGTTTACAGAGCCCTACCCCCCGGGAGAGAAGCGAGAGAGACTGCAGGCGCAGTCGAAAAGGGAGGGCCGCACGCATTATAAGCGAGAGAGCTAGGTCAGATATCAGCCCTAATGAGGGGCGGAGTTGAGACCACGCCGCACACCTGCCTGCGCTCAAGCGCCCCACCACGCGCGCTCTTATTCATATACACCTCTATGAACACGCATCTAATAGGGTCTATGGCGGAGCGAGTTTCTCGTATTCTTTTTCGAGATGGTGCGTGCTTGCTTTGACGCGCGCGCGCGCGCGCTCGCGTGTATATATATACCTAATCGAATCTAATGCTGCGGCGGCGGTTGTAGCAGGCAGCTCTTAATTCAGTTATAATGTGTACATAGGGTTTCTCCTCCCCGTGTGTGTACGTACGTCGTTTCGTGGCAAACGGCCGTATTTATACCGCGACTCTCGTTTTTCCCATTGTTCGACAAGGTATTTTTCTTCTCCTCCGCGCAGCGCTTTTATCTCCGCGGCGGTATTTTTAGAAGGAAAAAAATGGCCACGGGTTAATGGATTCGCCGCGATAAAATCGCCCGCGGTTATCGCGACCGATATGACGTCGACGCCGCCGACGGTAGTTTCTCTTTCCTTCCTTTTTTTTTCGAAAAAAGAAAAAAAATAGGTATGGCGTACACATGATCGCGCCGGCACGAAATAAATGTGCTGCAGGGGGTTTTTCTCTCAGCGCGTTATCGACGAGCGCGAGTGAATTGTGTTTTGGCGTGTTTCGGCTTTATGAGCATAAATAATACACAGCTAAGCAGATATAAATTCCATCGGCTCTCCTTTTCCACACTACTTCTACGACGTATACATACACGAGGAATAAATTTCTGCTGACACACTTTGATAGTCGCCGTACACACTTTTCCGCCTTTACAATATCCCTCATCGGCGATTGTACATACGCGCGCATTAAAGTTATTACACGCGGATACCTGTCGACGCGAGCTCTCGGGGATATTATTTATCGAGCTGCACAGCTCTCGAAAAAAAGAGTGACGCGGGTAGAGTTTGTGTATAATACACAAAGGCAAGAATCCATTTTCGTATCGTCGGCTCGTTTTGATCTCTCTCTCCCGGTGGAAAGAGCAAAGAGCGAAACGAGGATAATCGCGCTTATCAGTTTCCCACAGTCGGCCGCCGGTAATTGTCTGAATCACGTCGAACAGCGTTCATCGATTAACGATACAAATTATGGTCGGGAGAGAGCGGTGTTGAGAAATCGAGAGCCGCGAACGTCCTTCGCTGCCGAGTATATGGTTACGCTCTCTCTCTCTCTCTCTCTCTCTCTCTCTCTCTCCCTCTCTATGCGCGTTATAACGTGTACTGCACGCAGGGAATCAATTATATCCAAAGCGGAGTGCGGCGTGCTCCATTGTCTCGATGTTAGAGGGCAGGTGAATTGCTGGAATACCTGATACTTTACGACTCGAGTATTACGATCATCATCGAACGAACCAACGCGAAACTCTCGCGCACAAATATGCCGAAACGAAAGCTCGTCCAGACAGCACGGTCCGATTAGCAATCGCCATGGAAACAAGCGGCGGCGGCAGTTGATGCGATCAGTTCGCGCATGAGAGGCCCCCGCGTCTATATACATCTCTCTCTCTCTCTCTCTCTCTCTCTCTCTCTCTCTCTCTCTCTCTCTCTCTCTCTCTCACTCGCTCGCCGCTTATATAACGCTCTAGTCTCCGAGGGCTGCTGCTGCTGTGCATCAGAATTTAGAGTGGGATTCGCGGCGAAAGAGAGATAAAGAGGAGAGAAAGCCCGGCGGTAACAGCAGTTCCTCTCTGCAGCCGGCTCTCCGCTGTTATCATGAGAAACAAGCTTCCACTCTGATTTTTTAATCCGATCCCCGCCGCCGCCGCCGCCGAGTCGCGGTAGTCCCTTCTCTGGCGCTCGCTTGAATTTGAAAATAACTGCAGAACGCCATTTGCCAGAGGGAGAATTAAGCCTCTGCTTTTTCAACTCGCCGGAGAGCCTCAGCTTTTCTGTGTGATGCTTTTGTCTCATGCGCATCTCACACCAAGAGTTGTGTATGTGAGAAATTTATTAGTACGTACATTGTGCGATATCCGCGAGACACTCAAATAGTATACAGTAGTCAATTTCAAATGATATTCAAACGAACGAAGGAAACGTCCAAGAAAGCCGCCGACGGACGTTTCCGGTGCCAGCATCAACCCCTCTCGCGCGATTGAAACGTCCATATCGCGCAGCCAGTCCTCGTGTAATATAAATAAGTCCACCGAATCACGCACAGCTACCTGCGACGAGAGTGACAGTTTTATTAATTTTCCGTATCTCCGTCCGTCCTCTCCTATACTCCTGTGTATATGCTCGCGAGGGTGGGTGACATAAAGCTCAATAATGGCCGCCGCTGTCTTCTCTCCCCTGCATACACGTGTGTGTACGCGTCGCGTTTTACGGCTCGACGGATAAGATCGACGTGATGGATAGTTTTTCCTTCCGAATGCGTGAATTATTATACGTTATAACACGGCAGACGGCTGACGTCTCTCGTATAACTTGTAGTCTTCGGGAAAAACACGAGGTAAAGGGGGGAACGCGTCGCGTACGGCGGTGGAAAATTTAATTTCGATCCCGTCGATTCAGCAGTTATACTCGAGTTTAATCTTTGATAAGGGTTAGTCTTTTAGTAATCGGATCCCGGAGGAGAGAGAGAGAGAGAGAGAGAGAGAGAGAGAGAGAGAGAGAGAGAGAGAGAGCTGGTTCTCCTCTCCGGGTCGCCAGCTCGGATGGGACGACTCGAGTGTACCGACGAGCGTCAGGAAAAGGGAGTCCATCCCTCCCCGTAGCCGCGCCAACGAGGAGGAAGCTTAAACCGTTAGATAAGAGATCTGCCTCAGGACGAAAGTAATACCCACCGCTTATACCTCGGCTCGCGCTCCAACTCGACTTTTATACGGTAGAGGCGTAACGAGCCTCGCGATTGGATAACTTTCCCGGCGAGAACTTTCTTTACCTGGCTCCCCCCTTGCCTCCGCTGCGCTCACTCTCTCTCCGTTGCACTACTGGCTGGTTCAACCTTTTTCTTAGATCTCCCAGGCTTTTTTCTGTCTCTCGACTCTTTTGCTCTCTCACACGCGTCTTGTTCCCGCGCGAGGAGATGTGTCTATTGCGCGTATGAATATGCATGCCTTTTTTCGATCGACAACTCAATGATTCCGCGCGAAAGATTCCGAGTGCATACGAACGCTTGGCTAACTTGGCGATTCCGCCTTCTTGCGATGTTACAGCTACGGCATGGACCTGAACGGAGCGAGGCGAAAAAACGCTACGCGCGAGACGACGAGCACGCTCAAGGCCTGGCTGAACGAGCACAAGAAGAATCCCTACCCCACCAAAGGCGAGAAGATCATGCTGGCGATCATCACGAAGATGACGCTGACGCAGGTCTCCACGTGGTTCGCCAACGCGAGGCGACGACTGAAAAAGGAGAACAAAATGACCTGGGAGCCGAGGAATAGGGTAGAGGACGAGGACAACAACAACGACGACGACGATAGCGGCAGGAAGAGCGTCGACGAGAAAGACCGTTTGGGTGAGTTTCGCTTCTTTTGAATTTCTAACCTGTAAAAAACGACACCAAGTTACTAAACGTGAAATCTCCTTGTTTTCTCATTACAGACTCGAAAGACTCCGGTACTGGCTCGAGCGAAGACGGTGACCGAGGCACGTCAGATCGGCACCGTCTGGATCTCCTGCACGGCGGAGGTGTCGGCGGACCAGGTGGCGCTGGACGCGCGGAGAGCGAGTGGAGCGAGTCCCGGGCGGACAGCGGCCCCGACAGTCCCGAGTGCTTGTACGACCAGCGGGAACCGCCGAGCAGGCACCACCATCCGACGCTTCAGCTGCAGCACCACCCGGCGTTCATGGCCGCCGCCGCGGCTGCCTCCCCCCACCACCACGCCCGGCTCATGCAGCGCCACCCCTCGCCGGAGAACACGTCGCCCGGTGCCCACCATCTGCACCACCCGGGCGTGATACCCTCAAGCACGAGCACCTCCGCGACGACGGCCAGCGCCACCACCAAGCCTCGAATTTGGTCCCTCGCGGACATGGCCAGCAAGGACGGTGACCAGCCGAGCCCGAACTCCAACATCCTCGGCTCGCCGTACAACTCCAACAGCGGTGGAAACGGTGGCGGTAAGATCGTGAGTCCGCTGGCAAGCAGACTGCCGCCGCATCACCCTCTTCACCCTGCCATGCATCCAGGCAGCCAGTTCGTCAGGCCCCACCCGGACTTTTACCGAAACTTCTACGGTGGACCCCATCTCGGCAGCGGCGACATGTCCCTGCTCGAGACGTATCAGAGGACTCTGGGAGGACTCGGAGGAGTGATGCCACCCACGAGCGCACCCGGAATCCTGGCCTCCTCTTCGGCCTCGTCGACGTCGGCAAACTTGAAGTCACACTTCTCCATCAACGGCTCGGGAGCCGGCGCTGGTCCCGGAGGGCCATCCGTACTGCTGACGACGGCGTCCTCCGGCGTCTCACCGTCCGCCTCGTCCACGGCGTCGTCGAACGGCTCGGATCAGTCGCCCGGCGGTGGACTAGCGCCGTCGGAACTCAAGTCTCCCGGACGCGTCTGATCGGGATCGTAGGCCAAGACGGTAAGGAGGCGTCGCTGACGCGTAGCGGATTGCGTGGCTGACAATAAACACAATTGAGTAAATAAGGAAACAAAGACTTGTAATTAGTGTACAAAGCGATGTAACGAGATACACAGATACACACCCACACACACGTATGCGTGATCGTTGAGAATGGGTCGAGCGAGTTATCATCTATCTCACGCTCCACCTGACGCGGATCTTTTCGTGTATACTGATTGATTGTTCGTTTGACGTGCTATGTCTCTCTGCAAGAGGGGGGAGTGTTGCTAGAAATGGTTTCGGGGCGGTTGGTCGTTTCGTTAGTTAATTATCCCTTATGTTCTGGCTTGAGAGGTTGCACGACCTGTCAAAATTCTTCTTTTGTCCTTCTGTCGAGTTTCCCGTAGTCGAAATTGTCGGATGTTTTCGAGTTTAAATATTCAGTATTAACTGCTCGTGCAACTTCTCAAGCGGCGTCCAAGGCGTCCGAGGCTGACGCCGCTGGCGCACCAACCGAATCCTCCCCGAATCTAGCCCTGTACTGTTCGAGTCTTCGCCGCTTTTGAAGAAACTCGAGACGGTTTTTTCGAATACGCGTTGGAATCAGCTCGTGCGCGCGTATGGATCAACGGAAATCGTTTCATAGAGGCCGTTGATAAGTTGCGCAACAGGGAAAACGAAGGTGGGGCCAGATGATAACGAATATGATGATGGAATATCTGATTATCCGTAGCTACAGTTAAATCACGATAAATATTCTCTATAGGTGAAACCATATAAATATTATAAATAAATAAATATATAATAATTATTGATATTATTTATGCGTTTGTAAATAGTAGTCAAAGAATGGAATAAAAGAAAAACACACGATGAAAAACTCTCGGTCCGGCTCGTGCGCCCGGACGCGGTGTATGTATTGTATGTAGAGTAGGCACATTATGAACGATTATAACAATTATTATGATATCCGATGATGATGATGAAAACGAAATACAAGAAAAAAAATTCATAATTCATACTAACGACGATCAAGGCGATGATTATTATGATGACGACAGCGACTCGTATATACACACGGACACACGCGCGACACATTACGATTGCAAAGAGCGTCTTTATTATTACCTTTATTATTATTAATATATTATTATATTATTGTTATTGCGATGTTTATACGATGTAATTAACCGATTAGTGAGACACGATGTATATGCGCTTGCGAAAGAACGAAAACATACACACACATGCGTACACATTCGACACGACGAATTGCGAGCCGCGCGAATCCAAAACAGCAACAATCAATCTCCAAATTCCACCTCCATTCTTCCACACGTAACATCCTAAACTCCACCCTCCATCACAAACGCAAGCTCTACTCTCTCTTTCTCCTAGCCAGTCGTTTTATCGCGATCGCTCGCGATAGCTGAAATAATCGCGTCTTTCCGTTCCGATAGAGAAGCGCTTGCGCTCTCGCAATCTGTCCCAATTAATCGTACTTCCCGTTGCGTCCCGCCTTCCTAACGTTTCTATATATATACACACGCACACGCACACACACACACACACACAGCCATAGCCATTGCGGCGAACTACTCTCCGACTGGATTTCGCGCTCTCTCGGCGGCCTTTTGTACTTGGCAAGGAAGCCGTGACGCAACGGACACACACTTACACACGTATACTCGGTACATATCATCGGTCATGTCGTCGTGGTGAATAATCGCCATCACCTTATAGTCATTCGTGTCCAAAACTTCATCGTGCGCCCGGCGGCTGCGGATGTACGCAGTGTGTATGGATGAGACTGAGTGTGAGCGAGAGAGAGAGAGAGAGAGAGAGAGAGAGAGAGAGAGAGAGAGAGAGAGAGAGAGAGAGAGTTGCGGGTAGCTGCGAGTCTGCGTGCTGCCACATTGGCAGGGACCTGCTACTACCGCGACGTGTAGTATTTATGTTGCGATGCTGGGAAGAAACGAGCGTACGTCGGGCGGCGGGCCCATGTGTCCTTTTCGCAATAAACGAAATCATTACGAAATCTATATTGGTCACCATTATTTACTTTTTCTTACCTCCTCGTCCTCAAACTTTTATTTTTTTCAATTAAAAAAAAAAAGAACGACATGAATTAATTCCGAAGAAGAAGGCTGTTGGAATAAATCAGCCGAAATCTGGCCAACGAATCACAACGCAACAGCAACAATATAATCCGCATATCTAGAGAATCACCTGCCGTTCAGTGTATGGAGCCCCTCCTCACCCTCATAATTCATCGAAAAAAATCTCGGAGATATATTCCACGATTTGACCGAGTTTCCGAGGCAGACCCGCAGCAGGCTAACGACTAATCGAATCAGACTTCCAAGCGTTTTCGAACAATAGCATAGCTGCAGCAGTCGGGGGACGCGGCCATACGACGGATGAATATGAAACGCTCGGCTGCGGGCTCTTATTCTCGGAAGCTCGATCGCGTTTGTCTTCTTTCTCTGTCTCTCGGGATGTACTTATAAAAATGCAAAACGACGCTGCAGCCGGCTTCTGGGTGGCTGCCGGACAAGCCTGGTTATTAGTAAACATTTAAATCGACAATCGACTGCGGCGTGTATGTATGAGGGAAGCGATGCGAGACGAGAGACGAGGACGTGTCTCCGAGGGGGAATATGCAAGTCACTTTATACCTTCGCGATGTCTTCTTTCTATCCGTTGTCGTTTTAATGGAACTTCTTTTCCTATCTATTACGTAATTTTGAGCTAAATTTATCCACAAAAAATGCGCTTTACTAGCAAGCAAAAACCAAAAGCTATACCGTGCTTGAATCGAAGTCTCCGCAACAAACGCAGGCGTACACAGCATACTGCATCCGTATGGCGAAAAAGAAACGCGAGTCTCTGCGATCGGCTGCTCTCCGCAGAGCAGAGGAAGAAACAAGAAATCAACCTGCGAGACCACCCGTCGGGGAGCAGCAGCCGATCCCAAGGAGGTCCACCGCGTCTTCATGAATCAACTCTCCGCGAGCTGGCCTCTCTTCGGTATAATATAAAAGCCAAGAGAGAAAGAGATCGGGATAAAAGGGAAAGGGAAAAGGAGATCAAGAGCCGCAGCGCTATATAGGTCCGAGCGCGAGTTATGCCGCGATCCTCGAGGAATTTGCAATTTGTGCGTGCTGGCGACTTCATTCATAGAATCTCCCATCCCCCTTTCTTTCCTTCCTCGAGAGGGGGATTGAGTCGTTGCTTTCGCTGCGCAATTTTTTACATACGAACTTTGACGATCGAGCCGTTATAAACAAAATCGTAAAGCCGCAATACCCATCAGCGATAATCATCGAAATATCTTCAGCAAACACATCGTTAACGTCCGCTCTCTCCTCCCAGCTTCCAAGACATCGAAAGCTTATCCGATAATCAATCTCCCTCCGCGAGCGTTAATGGACCGAGGCAAAAGCGAGCATTCAAGTAAACCTTCCACACATACACACACACACACACACCGATTTAATATACAGGGTCGCAGCAGCGGCGGCAGCAGCAGGTTCGATAAATAATACGCATTAAGCTGAGCGCTCTGGCTGAGCTCTCGCGCGCGACCGAGAGATGCTTTATTGGCTTTTATCGAGTTTTAACGCGACTGCGCTGCTCGCATGGGACGCCTTTATGGAAACGCCGTTAATTTTACGAGGCGGGCATATTTAGCCCGCGGCCGATCGTAAAGTCATATACGCGCTCCCTTCCTCTCTCGCTCACTCGCGATAAAGTTAAAACACCATCGGGCCCCGAGCTTAACGCAAAGTTCTGCTGCCGCTGCCTCGTAAATACGAGAGCGGCGAGCTTTGCTGCTGTGTTCGAGTCGCGTGTACATTGAAAAAAAAACACAGCCATTTTAACTGATCTCGCACCAGTAATCCGTCATTTTACGAAGACTCGCCAAAATTACCGTAGAGTTCAGCAGTTTTAAAGAATCAGTTCGGTCGTTTTTGCTGGTGTCCCGCGTAACCGACCAATTTTACGAGTCGCGACTCGCCAAAACTACCAGTGGCACACCGTTGTTCTTACTGAACAGTCGTTACGGTGGCAGAACGGTTAAAACTACCGGACTTTACAGCAGAAACGACTGTGTTTTTTTTTCAGTGTAGGACCGATGCGCGTAGGCAGGTATGTTCGCAATAACGATCAGCTGTGCGTACTCGGCGGCAGATTGCGCGCGTCGACCTGGTCGGAGATTAATCTCGATTTCACGCTTTTTACTTTCCGAAGAATTCGTGATCAATTCGAACTTATACCTATACACGCGAAACAAAATCGGTGAAAAAAATGGAAGGAGAAGCGTCAGCTAATCAGCGCGCGCTAAAAATGCGCCACGAACTCTCCTAATTACACAAGTTCCGAAAACTTAATCATCAGCGCGAGCAAGGGGCATCAATATTTCATCGCGCTACTGCGCAGCAGTGGTAGGCAAGAAAATAATTAATGGACAACGCGGGGCCTCGTCATATCCGCGCACACAAAATTTTTCATCGCAGCCAGAGGCTGCAGCAGCAGCAGCTCGGAGAGTTTCTAATTTCAGCGATGTCCCTCTACGTGTCGCGCGCGACAATTTTAAAGGCAAGCGCGCGCGCTCTCTCATGTACACGTTGAATAATGAATGTATAACGTCAGAACAAGTTGCCGGACTCGCGGCGATATGCACACGGGAAAAAAGGGAGGGAGTGAGAGCTGGTGTGTGTAACAATGTATAAAATTAACGCGGTAGCTCGTCAAACTCGCGCTGTTTGTTTGGTTTTTTTTTTAGATGTGTGATGAATCGCTCGGTATACGTAGATGCATGTTTTAGCGAGTTTTGACATCTGTATATACGAGTGAGACAGAGAGAAATAGAATTTTGCGAGCTTGTCGTGCATTTCCGAGGGAGGAAGTTGAATGGGGAATGACGTTTAGTTTATTCGCGTATCCGAATTTTTAAATATTCAGCGAGAGGAAACTCGTGTACATTTTAATTGTTTCAAAAAATGTTTCACTGTACATTGGTCGACTCAAATATTGACCGAAAATAGTCCCTTAGCTCGATACCGAGATTTCCGTGTTTAGACATGCGAACACACGCAAGGCGATAAGTGTCGCAACTAAGACACACCACAGGCGTTTATCTCGGCAAATATGTGCCAATGGATACCGCGTACAAGGAACATACACCGGTACTTAGCACGCAGCTGCGCGTCGTTTCTCAACAATGACCTGTTTGCCCCGCAAAAACACGCGCGGCCCACATTATCGGCAACGGCGCGCGCAAACACACTTTAACGCTCAATCTGGATCTGATCGCTAAATATCCGATTTCCGGAAAATAGCCTTATCTCTGCATCTCTCAGCGGCAGAGGCGCGATAACGAGCAGCAGCGTCGCATAAATATCAATCCTCGGCAGAGGGAGAGACTTCACCGCAGGCGCCGAAAATTGCGCTCGCATCAATAATCCTATATACACACACAGAGCGAGAGCTATGATGAAAAGCCGGCGCACAATAGAGACTCCGTAAATCACATTATTGTTGCGCGCTCGCGCGCGGATAAAGAGTTCCACACGCGCGCGCGGGTGTATATAAAGTACAATTTGACTTCTTCTCTCAGTACCTATGGCTGATACGCCGGGGGTCGTCGAACGCAGGCTACTACTGCCGCCGCCGCCGTCTCGAGAAATGGATAATAATATATATCGGCGTCTCTTCCCTTCCGATTTGTGGAGGACTCGGGAGATGTGTGTTTGATGCAGCCGCGCAAGATCGTTTTCTCTTCCACGGCTTCTCCTTCTTATTCTGCTTCTTTTTCTCCACTGTCTGTGTGTGCTTCTCGCAAAGTATCTATTGTGTCTGAATAAACCATCGGGAGAGCAAGCTCGCGCTCGGGACAAGTTGCGGCTCTGATGTGCCTTCGCTCTCGGGGTGCACTATATACCTGTATGCAATCGGTGTACGTTGATGACAGGAGAATGAGACGGAGGTGAGCTTGATCCGTTCGGTCATTGGAGCGGGAAGGAATTTAAATTTTGTATTATCTTTTCATTCGCGAGAGCCGCTGCTGTGTATCGACTTTCGATAATTTTTCGAAACTCGACTAGAATAGTACTGCAGAGAAGACAGAAAATAATTCTACGTTGGGGATACGAGCCGCACACAAGGGTACATCATAAGTAAGAAAGGAATCTCGGAACATCATTCAATACGCAAAGCGCAAAAGTCCTTCGACGTCGTACATCAGAAAACGAAGCCAGAAGCTCGCGACACAGGTAGTGTATCCTATAGCCCTACCCCCTTTGACGTATAATAAAATGAGTAAGCCGCAACAACGATCCCTCTCTCACGACTATCAGCTCGGAACCTCCGGCGCATCTCATTGTACGGGGACACACACAGGGTATCTCTCTGGTCAAGTTCAAAAGAAAGTCGACGAGAGTCAAAGCACGGGGTACACGCGTTGTTGTCCCTCTCTCTCTCTCTCTCTCTCTCTCTCTCTCTCTCTCTGACCGCGGGGCAGACTACAAAAAGAAAGTACCTATATATAGCGTAACATCGAAATTGGACTCGTGCTGCGTGAGGAGCATGAGCTTGTTAGCGAGGGAGAAAGAACGTATCTCCCTCTGACCACCGTATTGTTGCGCGCTTTTTTGGACTATACGTCGTGTTATTCGCATACATCGAGGTTATGACGTTGTACACAGCGTATAGCGTTGTTGAGTATTTGGACGATGCTTCCGATGGTGAAGTCGGAGGTGAGAGACCTCGAAAGCGAAAATTTCATATTGCAATGCTCGTAATCTTAACGCGAAACTAGAATTTTTCGCTCGTGCTGCTAAAAACGGAAACGTCGCTCCGGAGCCGTCGCGCAAAAATAACACGACACCGTGAAGAAAAAGTAAGCAAAAATAAAAACTACCTACGCTATCAGAGTTCAGTCTCCGCTCGCGACGAAAAGTGCCGATGTCTGCGCACACACACACGCTTGTTCACTCGTATACCGAGGATATCTTTGCGGTATCATAAGCCGGACATCCGGCTGCGTTTCATGGGGCTCATCACTTCTTTTGATGTGCGCGCGCTGTGCACGCGTACAGCCTTTGAGCCGACTATTCGCGGGATCGCACGCCGAATGAAATATCGCTGCTGTGTACGCGTGCTTCTTTTCTCCAGAAAGCGCTGTCTTTTTTGCTTGAGCGAGATTTCGGGGGATGCGGTATTAGGAGCTTCCTCGAACGCGATTTTAGTTTGGCGAAGGAAGTCGTAGACATATCGGAGTCTGCGTGTACGGGATGTTCGGGTTTATGTGGAAAGTTGAATAGGAGACGATAATCCGTTGTTCTTATGATTGATGTGCGCTAACTGTATAAAAAACTCACGATAACTCACCTCTCTGTACACGGGAAAATGGCATCTGTCTCGGCCCTCGCGGCTCGACATAAGTCAGCCTCTAAATTAGCGCGAGAGCTCCGTCTCTCTCCCCAGCAAAAGAGGGGAGGCGGTGCATAATTCACCGCGAGTTAATTGGCGCGAGCGTTTTCACGCCAGCCGCGCGTCCGTCAAAGCGACTGCCGCGCTCTTCCACCGTGTAATGCACGAGGCTGTGCATCACGAGCCACCAGTTCAAACTATCGCGATTAACATCGCTTTGTTGCACGATGATATTGAAAAATTGATGGTCCGAGCTCTCGACTACTGTGGCATTCACTCGTTTTCGCGATACTGAAACAAATACAACCGAGCCGCCGTCCAAGTGGGTTTCGAGGTTTAGGAAACTGCTTTGATCATGCAAAATAAAACAAAGCCGAGAGTGCCAGAGAGAGAGAGAGAGAGAGAGAGAGAGAGAGAGAGAGAGAGAGAGAGAGGGAGAGAGAGAGAGAGAGAGAGAGAGAGAGAGAGAGAGAGAGAGAGAGAAAAGATCAAAACCGAGAGCTGACAAACAAGCGTTTTATTGTTAGACAAGCTCGTGGTGCACAGGCCAAGTTTCGTTATTGGAGCAGGCGATTCATTTAGCCCAACCCGATGCACACAGTTCAAGACAATGTTGCGTTTAGTCTACTCTACCCGGTGTTTTTTCTTCCGGACGGTATAATTTACACCCGGCGAGATAACGCGAGCACCAGCTCTCTTCTCTTCGAGGATCGGCTTTCGCTTGAGCGTCCGCGCGTGCATATACCTATATATAGGCGCCGTCTCGTGTAAATGCACTTCTTCAGGTGCACCTTTAGCCGGAGATAAGTGAGGGGAAAAATGAGCGCGTCGAGAAACTTGATTGCGCCTCGGTTTCTTCTTTCGTGGGACGAGAGAGAGAGAGAGAGAGAGAGAGAGAGAGAGAGGCAAATTAGATCAGAGGTTGCTTTTTTAATTTTATTACGTGTCGGGTTAATTTTTACACGGATTTAAATTATGTATTTTGTTATCGGCGTGTAGTATTAAGCGCTACTTATGCAACCAGTAAGAAAGGAACGTAAATTTTTCAACGATTCACAACAATCCTTCCAACACTATCAAAACAAAGTACCTCGAAAAGAACTATATTGCCCATATATACCCTTGCGACATCTCGAAATCGGTAAATTATTATTTTCATTGAACGATACGAAAGGGTTCGGCGCCTCCCAGCGTGCGACGCAAGCTGTGTACTCGCTATACGGCGCCGTCTCGCTCAAAACGGGAACTTTCTTCTTCGAAAGTACAAGAACGACAAAACGGCGGCTTCGCACGCGCAGTTAGTTGACACGCGCTACTAATTATATTCGGCGACTCGCTGTTTGTTTTCCCGGAACGCAACGTGCTCCCCGGCTTTTGAAACTACACATCGCGCGCGAGTTTCTCCACTGCACTGCAGAACTTTTTTATTTATCGGAATATAAGCGCTACGGTAAAATTAGTATCGGCCGAGTATATACGGGCTATAGGCGTGGAACCCCTTGATCGTATTTACGAGTGATTAAAATTCCGCTCGTGTTTCGCGCGCGGGGCATGTATAATTCGCGGAGTTTCGAGAGCAGCGCGTTGGGAAACTTGGAAGTCCTTCTTTTTTCCCTCCTCCCCACCCTAGCGAGATTAATAACGCTCATTAACGGAATTCGCTTTACAAATTAGCTGCAGCACAGCCCCTGGATAGTATCTCGATGATTAATCAGCGTAACGGTGAAGCCACATGCAAATGAGGTATTCCTTATTAAACGCGTCGCGGTAAAAACAATACGCGATAAACTTCGCTCCTTATACACATCCTGGCGACCGCACGTTTTGAATACGCAGAGTCGAAAAAAAGTCACTTGCCATATCCCCGAGTTCATACATCACGCGCTCGAAAGCGCGATTCGCGTCGTCCAACGGCCCACACTCTCCTCGCGTTGTCAATCATCTTCTTCCCTCGACATTCCACACCAGCTTTTCTTCTCCTTCATGTCATATACGAGCGTACACAGTATGCACACACGACGAGTACACGCGTCATACATCGGAAGCCCCGCAATAACTCACAAGCGGCATTGCTATTCACGAGCGGACTTTTCAAGCTCATCGAGGACGTGCTAATAATATTGATAAACACCTTGGCTGCAAAAGAACGAGAAAGGGATAAAGCGTCGCGACACACGCGGCGGGGAAAAAAGAGTATTTAATTAAGCGGCGCCCGAGAGCACGGGAGTTTGATGGGACGATGAAATTTCGGAGCGTCGGTTCGGTGCAGCTCCGACTAGTCGCCGGATCGCGGACAAAAAGCAGAGGACCATGAGACGTCGTTCGGTATGACGGATCAATCGAAGCCTCGTTCTTTTGAGGCCTCATTTTCGAAGTGGCTTTTGTGTTTACGGTTGATGTATGGTAGATACCATAGTGGCTTTATCGAGACGAGCGTTTGGAAAATTGATGATTTATCGAGAGGGTATATTATTACCTCTCGAATTTCAATATTTTGACTCGTTGATTTATGGGGCTACACAAATTTTCGTTTACGCGAGAGAACAGCGCTGCATTTGAAAATTTAGAAATGACAATGGAGTACGCGAATATATGAGTGGTATTACGTGTTGACACATTATCCGTTCAGATTTATTTCCATATACAAGAGTGCACACCCGGCGCGTATGAATTCCGTCACTCATTGAAATGCAATTTATCCGTAATCGGAAAGATTAATAGACGCTCTCGGCGCATCTACGCACGGCTAAAACAGTCTCGGAATAAAATCCATTAGCATCCGCTATAGCGCACTCGGACAGATTACCTTTTCGTTCTTTGAAAAATCATTCTTTCCCCTCCAAAAAATCAATTTTTCATTCCGCAGAGTCCGGCGCGCATCGATTCCGGGAAAGTCGAGAAAACGCGCAATTTGTTAAAATAAATTAAGAGTTAATGTGCGTCTCTCGCGGAGAAGGGCAAATTAATCACGACTCCAGCTCGCACGTATGCGCGAGCATAACAAACGAGCCTCGGGTATGTAGTGTGAACGCCGCTTTAACAGATCGTCCGTGTTTATTACGCGCGCGATTCTCGACTGTGGAAAGCAGAGAGAGACTAGGGCGAGTCTCTCAAACTTGACATTAGTCTCTCGGCGCGCATCGGCTTTTGTTGCTCATCTTCTCTCCGCAGAGGTGCGTCGCTTGGTTTTCCTCGTTCTTGTACACATACACACACGCGCGTTAGACTGGGAATTCAGGAGGAAGTGTCCGAGCAAAACAGTCAACGTCTCTATCAATTCGAAGTCACGGGGTATATAAGTTTCCGGGAAAATGCAAATCCACAAATTAGCCAAATAGAATCACGGCCGTGTAGGAAAAACACACGCCAAGAGCATCCGTGTCAATCAAATTATTCCTCCTAAATCTCCCAGGCAAGTCGTAAAAACGGACTCGAACGGCCTAACCGTCCTAAATCATCTTTTTGCTCTCTCTCACTCTCTCTCTCTCTCTCTCTCTCTCTCTCTCTCTCTCTCTCTCTCTCCGGTATAGTCCGATCAGAATCTAATTAAAACCAGTTAATCAGCATCCGCGTGCGCGTGTGAGCAGCGACGATATATGTTTTTGCGCGGCCCGTGAACTCTCGCGGGGAATTCTTGCGACGCGACGACGTTTTTCGCCCCGACGACCATCGGCGTAATTAACATTCGGCACGTTTGCTCGTCCGGCGAGCTTTTTCTTCTTTGTGCGCTTATACAGGTATACACATACGGCGCCGTTCTTTGCGATGATGCTGCTCGGGCTACTGCCGAGGTATTGATTGAGACGTATTCGATGACGAGAGACCAGTTGGGAGGCGAGACTCGATTATTCGTTTTGGACGCGCGGATCGTTGCGATGATGTTTGTTGAAGGGACGACGCGGCTGCAGGCCTTGGGGGTATTTTAAGAGTCGATGCGCAGACTTTTTTGCGCTTTATATTGACCCCGATGAGTACGATGAGCTGGGAGTGCTATTAAATTTTGAAATATAAATGCCATTTTATATGCTCGAAGATGTTGGTTTATTTATTGCCACGTGTGTTATCGTTAGGAGTTAAACGACTGAGATGGTTGGCAAGGATAGTCGAGAGGTAAACACCCATAATGAATTTATCCGTCGCACGTGCATCACATACTCACCGATGGAAATAGATGAATCGCGCCGGAGTCAAAGCAATTGACGCACATCGAGATCTTCCCTAAAACGTTGCTGTCGCAATGATCCATGAATTATTCCCAATTAGTTTTCAAAGTATTCCAAAGCACCGACTCCGATAAACACCGAGTGTTTACCCACGGCTTCTCTTTCACTGCGTCGATATGACCCGCGAAAAAACAGAGTCTCCTCTAACCTGCGCGTCAATGCACGAGGACACGTCCCCAACGATCTGTGTTTACCTGGGAGCTCGACATCAAAGCCAGGCAAAACATCATAAATCCGTTTCTCACAACATTCGAATCGAGAGCCATTTGTTTATTCCAAGGGCGAGGATAAATTGGGATGAACCAAGAGATTATCGATCTTCCGAATGACAAAACCGCGGGATAGCAATAAATTACAAATAATTAGGCCGCTATTCGTTAAAATATAACCGAACACCGCGCGCGACCGTAACGATCCTCCAGAATGCAAAGTATACGAGGCGAGAAAGAAACAAGGCATCTGTAGCGCCGTTGGGAGGAAGCTGCGCGTCAACGAGATCGTTATGTTGACGAATCTCCGGGTCTCTCCGTATAGCTGTGCTCCAGAAGTCGACGCCAACAGAATGTACTGGCGCCTCTGGAACGCGACGAGTGTCTTTTCTCTCCTCTCCCCGAAAATCAACTCTCGAGAAGTAAGCCCGAGGTATTAAGAGATTGGGTTGCTTTGAAGTTGACTTACGCGAGATATCGCAACGAAGAAGCTCGGAGTTTCTAAAATTCGCTGTACACACACGCACGCAAGAGCCTCGAGGCAAAAGCTGATCAAATAATACACGGAAACCCATCAGTCCTCAACACCTGATAAGAATAACGAATGCGTTTCCTCTCCTCTCTCTAAAACTTATGCCACAGCACTGTTTGAACAACGACACCTGAGAGCATCAACTTTCTCTCTCTCTCTCTCTCTCTCCCTCTCTCTCTCTCTCTCTCTCTCTCTCTCTCTCTCTCTCTCTCTCTCTCTCTCTTGAACAAACACACAACCGCATTCCCGGCCTAGCATCACCGCGGGCGCATTATGCAAAACCAGTCCACTCTTGGAAAATCCTTGTTACAAGCCGCATCCGCGCGATTTATAAAGTATCTCGTCGCTTATCGACAGCCGCTCGCGCCGCCATCAGTATACATTCGCGCGATATCAGTCGAGTTATCCCGTGTGCGCAGCGGCATCGTGTATACAGGCCCCCAGTACAGTACCAGCTTTGGAGCGGTAACGACGCGTATGTGTGTATTAAAAAGCCTGCGGACTTAAAATAAACGCGCGCGAGCTCGTAGTAGCGGTGATTGATGAGCCGGGGACCCCGTGAGTGTGCGCGAGGCTCAAAGGGCGAGAGAGAGAGAGAGAGAGAGAGAGAGAGTGAGAGAGAGAGAGAGAGAGAGAGAGAGAGAGAGCCGCAAAAAGAAGCTGCTGCTGCTGCCGTGGAGGAGATCGTGTCGCGCGTGCTGTGGGAAAAAAAGAAGGAAGAGAGAGAGAGAGGGAGATGAATCGGAGGGAAAGGGAGTGTATATAAGCGTTATACGTTGGGATATGAAAGTTTGTGCGACACCTCGGCGATTCGTATACAGCGAGAGACGCTGTGTCGTGTTTGTGTACTCTGGTTTGATCGTGTACGTTAAAAATTTAAAGCTTTGTATTTCGAGTCCGTAAAAGATTCTATCTGATGTGCGGAGAGCTAATTCGAGATTTTCAATAATGGATGTTTTATCCGTCGTTAACATGCATGATTCGGGCTTTGGCGATTAAAGCATCCCGAGCGTCCGATTATAAACAACGCGAGTGAATTCTATTCTATTTTCGGAAACAATCGGGAATCCCATTTCAACAAGCATCCCCAGACATCCTAAGGATCGTATAATTAATTCCCCGGCTGAAATTAATCAACGTGTCTGAAACATAAATACATCCGCGCGCGAGCGCGCGATCCCGACTACATTCTACATCGTCCCTAACCACATCAATAACCCCACCCAGGCCTGCAAACTGAGTGGAAAAATTCCGATACACACGACGACATCCATCTCTCATCGCAAAAATCGTCTCGTCGCAAAACCTACATTACAGCATTCCCTCGACGACGAGGATCACTCTCTCCTTCTCGTGTACATGCAGTCAATCTCGCCTGGTATACGTGTATGCCTTAGCGTTATAAACGTCACGAATCGTTCGAGGCTCGATGACGAGTGATCGATGATTGACCAGAGCGGATGACTGCGTGTCGGATTATGTGAGCGACCGCTGGGCATCAGCGCCGCGTTAAACATCCTTCTTGCGATGTAGCGCGGCGTGTACTCGTGTCGCTGTGTGTGTATGCGCGCGAGGATTTCGCGTGTCGTGTGAGAGCTGTAGGAAAAACGCGACGATGTAGCTGTATGTAGGATGATTGCGAGAGAAATTTCGTTGATGTAGGGTGGGGCATTTTGAAAAGTATTGAATTTTGCATGAAAGTATCCAACATGTGAGCGATGTTTGTATAATGAATGTCGTCATATTATATTTACTCATACAGTTTCTTTGTAATACATTAATTTGGATTTCGTTATTGTAAGTCAACAGTTTAAAAGATTCGTATGTGATGCAGATTTAAAAATTGTTTCCTCGGAAAGCAGATAAAACTTAGGTTTACATTCTGATATAACTTTTTATAATACTATTTGTAACGTTTATCGGGGGTCGATGTCTGGTGCACCGCAATTGGTACGATCAGCCAAGGGCCAGCCGCAGACGCCTATTGACGGGTCGAATTCTGTTCCAGGTCCGCATGATTTGACAACACAGCCGCCGAGAAAATCGTCGCACTCTTCGAACTTGGAACAATCACCCGGGACCACGTAGATGGAACCCTGTGCACAACAGTTTATTTATACTCTATCAAGTGTAAATGTGAATATGATACTGAATCTGTGATTTTCGATAAGGATATACTTACGTATACAGCCAGACAGCTCAAGAGCGAGAGGAACGCGATTTTAACGAACATTTCGATGAATTTTTTATTCTCGAGCAGTGGAAACGAACTAAAAGGCTACGATAATTTAACACTCTATTTAAAGCGTGAGCTTGTATTAAGCATTGTAAATAATTTTATTATCTCTTAAGGTCACAATTCCAAAGACGTTATCTTACAAGGTGTATATACAGAATTCGTTCGCTTTCGTCGGACTGCCTGAGGCAAATAAAGCTGCCGCCGACAAAGTTTACCTATCTTCTGTCTGAATTTTACTTGAATTTCGCTTGTTATATTCCGGAAAATATATTTCATGGAATTATACCACCCAGCCGAGCCCGTCATTCAATTCGGAGGTAAAGGAAATCACGTGCCCAAATTGACTTGTAGTGACAGTATATAGTATCATAATACCACGTCATAAAGTAAACAATTCTTTTTATCGTCAGAAGTATATTATTACGGAAATTATCGCACAAATTACCACCCACGCACTACATTTCGAACGAGGATAAAACTTCTTTTTTACGATAGCGCGACAACGTTAAACCATCATCAGATGATAGAATAATGTTTTTAAAAAGAAAAAAACGAACGCTGTATATTTTCCACGTTGGCCGAGCTAAATACGAAACTTGAAAAAAAAGAGAAAGATCTCACTTTCTGGGAGTGCCATCATCGGCTGGTGCGGGTGCATGGAAGGCGATAAAAGCGGAAGTGGCGCGCAGAGCAGAGCTCTGGTGTGGGGAGAGGCGGTCAAATAAATTTATGAAAAGCCCGTGAAAAGCTCGCTCGCTTTGGCTGCATTCCATAGAGGCGCGGCTGCTGCATCCGACAAGCTGAATTGTCGCTCTCATTAGCGACGCGTTTTCTTCATCGTCCTTTTCTCTCTCTCCCTCTCCCACTTATATAGCCTTATTCATTTCTTTTGCCCGCGGTCGTTTTTTTTTTGCAGAGCCCCGCGATATTCCGGACCGGCAGCGCGCGATTGATATGCGTCGCACGATATTTAGAGTGCATTTTTCAGCGCGCCGAGCGAACAGCAATGAGGCTCTGCGCGCATTCAAATGAATTTTTATCGGCGAGCATTCAAATATGGTAATGCGTGCGGAGCGAGAGAGAGAGAGAGAGAGAGAGAGAGAGAGAGAGAGAGAGAGAGATGAGGAACGATGCCGCGGGATCAAATATTGCGCGAGATCGCGACGAGATTTATTTAGTTGAAGCGTGTTTTTCGAGATATTTGGTTCGTTTGTGAAAAATTAAATTTTATACTGTTATACCTACTGCATATTTGATTGCTATAGCTCGAGTATAGCGTTAGCAATTTATAGTATAAAAGGGCAAAGAGATTTTCATTTTTTATTTGTGAAATTTAGAGATATACACTTGTTGCTATGTAAGCTACTACGGAAAAAAGGATAGTATATGACTTTTGCATTCCTTAATATCTTATATAAAAATTATGCTTTATCTTTGATAACTCAATTTTTCAGCAATCAGTCACCTTCTGACCAGGTTTAGGATCCTCACATGATTTTGACGAAGATTGCCAGAAGGTTCCGGGAGAACACAGTAGAGTCGTACACTTGTATTTACTCGAGCAGTATCTATATTTTGAACAGTTACCTGGGACTGCTTCTTGCCAAATTATTCGTACTTGATCTTGATTCTGCAAAAATCGTTTATTCTGAGAGTTTTTCAGAAAATGTTAAGATATTCGAAACACTAGTTTTTCCTATTAATTATACTTGAATCATAAATAAATATAATTTTCTTAATCGAGGAGTTAAGAAAGAGAAAGGTGAGAAACTTGCAGAAACTGCTGCTGAACAAAAGAAGGCGATAACCAGAAGTTTAATCAACATTTCAACCGTATATTCTTAGAATGCAAGGTGCAGTTGATGCTTCATAAGTTTGAAGGAAATATTGATATCACTTAAGTGTATACGAGTATTTTTTTAACTTTGACGCCAAATGTCTCAACAAAGTATATTGATAAAATGATAATGTGTTTATTTATTTCTCATTTTAATAAGAAATTCTAAAGAAAAATAATTTCTGCATTTTAACTTTTTTGTAGATAATTTTAGAGGTGAACTTATTCTTATTATACAGAGCAAGTACAGATTTTACAAGGTTCTATACAAGTGATGCATAAAATTTTATTATTACATTAAAAACGTTATGTTACAACGTACATTTTTAAAGTGGTCTATTTCTTGTTGTAATCATTATAATCAGGATAAACTACTTCATCTTCTGATCGTCGGATGTCAATATCGGGGTTACCACAGTTGCTGCGATCAGCCAAGGGCCAGTCGCAGACACCAACTGCTGGGTTGAACTCTGTTCCAGGCCCACATGTTTTGATAACGCAGCCGCCGAGATGTTCGTCGCATTCTTGAAACAGACTGCAATCACCTGGGAACGGGTAGTACGTTGCACCCTGTACACGAATTTTAGTTGAAGGTTTATTCAAGTATTATAAGACTTATATGTTTCAATGAGAATGCATACTTACGAGTGCGACCGTGCATCCTAAGAGCACCAAGAGAAGCACTTTTGTGAGCATGTCTATGGATTATTCTTGAACACTGAATATGAACTGGAAGCTCGACTAGCTTCGAAGCGAGAAAAAAGTAGTTGAAACGACTTCTTTTATTTATTACTTTGTTCAAGTCACGATTTCGCTCGAGTCACCGTTCAAGGCTTTTATTTAATTCGCCTACGTTAGATAATTTAAAGAAAAACAAAAGCTACGACCAAAATAATGCAGTCCTCTTTTTGTCTAAGAAAAAAATTGTCTTCCCACCGAAAGCACAGGTGCATATTGTCACCATCCACGTCACGCGTCGTCGCGATTATTAAACTTAGCTCGCGCTCTAGCAATTGAGCCCGTTAATTAGACAACGCTCGCATATGCTAATGCAGAGAAAGGGTCTAAGCCTGGCTTAATACTCCACGCTTTCCTCACCTATGCGCGCCTCTCGCGCGTGTAAGTATACAGGAGTGTTGCTCGGTAAATATCATATAATACACACTCGGTATGATATCGCGCAACACGTGCTTGAGTATTAGACGTAGGTGTAGAGAGCAAAATACAAGAGACTTATTATCAGGGCTGCACGTGCCTGGATCTGCAAGTGCTGAAGGAAACGGCGGTGGCGCAGTGTTTATTGGTTAACTACCCGATGTGAAACTGACGTTTAGCGCAGGTGTAAGCAACTCTACTGCGTAATGCGTTGCCAGTTCCTGCGTTTCACGCATACGCGTATGGCAGCACGTGTGCTGAATTATTGTAAATTTTAATGGCGAATTGTGCGTGATTTATGTGTTTCGTTAATTAACTTTCGTATTTAGCGTATACAAATATTGTTGAGATAATAATAGCCATACCCATCATTTCTACACACACACACACAGCGCACACAGCCGCGTTAAATGACAGCGTAAAATGAGCAAACCCTCTCGGAGTCGCTCCTCTTGTTTTCCTCGATTTCACCTTGCTCGCGTAAAAGCGACAATATAACAGAGCTAACCTCCTCGACTGCTGTTGCTGTTGCTACCATCGCTTTTGGCTCCGGAGGAGTTAAAGCGTGTAAGTACCTACGCGAACAAGTACTCGCAGCGCTAAAGAGAGAGGGGAGAGCTTTCGCGCCAGCTTTTCGCGAGAGCTAGCGCGTGTGTGTATTAAGCCAGAGGTATGTTGGCATCGTGCGTACAGTGCGCGGAGCAGCGATTATGGGAATGAGTGGGAGGTTCGCGTTGGTAATAGGTGAGACGCTCGGCTGTTGTTAATTGTTGAAAATTAGAAGGGATTTCGGGGGAGTTTGTCGCGCGAGCGCAGTGAGATTAGGGTATACGTTGAAGAAAGCGAACTGGGTAAATAACTTTGTTTATGGATAACCAAACAGGTTTAAATTTAATTCGGGTACTGTTGTATACGTTCAAATAAAAGAATGTCACGCGCACACGCATACCGCGTCGAGCACTATTTCTCCCTCTTCCTCGCGATAAACAAAGACAAAGACAAGCCAGCTCGCGCGCGCAGCAAAGAAGCGCGGCTCATACGATCCAATCGAAGGCCCCTCACTCCGTCTCTCTCTCTCTCTCTCTCTCTCTCTCTCTCTCTTGGCGAGAGATAGGCATCCGCGCGCAGGACCGCGATCGAGATCGGTATCTATCGGCTAAATGGGCCCGCGCGGGGATCCGTCATTCTAACACAACACCGTAGGCGGCACATTCTCTCCCGCTCGTCCCAGCTCTGTCGTATACGTATACGTATATACCTATGCACACACACGCTTCGCTCGCTAACCGGCTACTCTCTCGGCTCATTTAATTTATCCATCCTGATGCGCGGAGCGACGACGGCTCGGCGTCCGCCGATGCCCGATGAATGTTTCCCGTTTACATGCCCCTCGAGAAGGAGAGAGAGAGAGAGAGAGAGAGAGAGAGAGAGAGAGAGAGAGAGCCAGTGGAGGACGGCAGGTGAGCTGTATATATGTATGGGTATTTTTTCTCTGCCTCGTCTTTTTTCCCTTGCGATCGAAGCGTCGAAGCTCTCGCGCGCCGCGCGCGGCCAATAAAGGCGAGCCGATTCGCGATTCATTCCCACAAATCGAGAAACCAAAGAGAGCATTGGTGCTAGCGCGAATAATAAGGGACAGTCCGAGAGCGTGGAATTAATGGATTGTGTCGCTGTTGGTATTTTCGAGCGATTAAGGAGTTTTATATCTGCAGCGATTCTTTTTATTGCCCCACCGTGTTCTCTCTCTCTCCTCTTTTTTTACTTTTGGGCTCTTTCGGAAGCCAGTCGCCTGGGGACCAGAGTTGGCTCGCGGCGACGCGATGATCCTTTGATATTTTTAATTATGATAAATTATTTATGCTCGATTGTTTGATTTATTGATCGACCTTTTTATCCCAAACAAGACACTCCAGCATACGTGTCTAGGGTACAATGGCGAGCGTGTAAATCTAGCCCACACCTTATGGTTTTAATATACCTGATATGCGACGCTACATTTACGCGGTCCCTAAACGTCTCGTCTCCCGCACTCCGTATATAACACGTATAAAAGCGAAGCGACACGCATTTCAACTCGATGCACTCGCTCGGGAGCCATCCTCCAAAAATCAAAAATATAACCCGGAATATCGTCGCTCTCGACATCGTCTCTTATTACAAAAGCCAGCGACGGAGAGGAAAATCCCAGAAGTTTAAAAACAGAGAGAGAGAGAGAGAGAGAGAGAGAGAGAGAGAGAGAGAGAGAGAGAGAGAGAACCACTCGGCGTGTCCGGCTTATCTCGCCACGATTTCCTCTCGTTATTTCTTCGACTTCTCCAAGCCATCGGCATAGAGGTGTGCGTCCTTGTTCCAGCTGTCGGTCCGCCGTATGCTCGTATATGAGATAGAGGGAGTGAGAGAGGGAGACGATCGGCAATCTCGTAAAACCCGAACATAATGAGCGAAGCCATCTACACGAGACACGAATCGAACGCTGACGAGCGGCAGCTTCCAGCTGTCCCCGACCGATCATCCGTATCGGTTGAAAGGACGTAAATGAGAGGAAGTCATTCGTCGGGATGAAAATAGAAGAAGCCGCGACATTTTTTCTCACTCAGCCTCCCCAACTTACTCATCTTCCAATTACGGAGATAAATGCAGACGGATTACGCACGAATCTCGAGGAATCTGCAAGAAAAAACCAGTCCTCGCGGCGAAAGCAACATAATGCTAATAGGCAAGCTCTCTCGCGCGGCGAGCCGAAGCAAAGTAAAGTAGCCGCTCGTTGAAACGTCGACTCTCTCTCTCTCTCTCTCTCTCTCTCTCTCTCTCTCTCTCTCTCTCGCAACACGCCCAATACAGGCTATTAGGAGGGAATAATCGCGGGTGCGCGCACGGTAACCCTACACCGCGGCGCCTTTGATGAGCGGACTCCGGGAGAGAGGCTACAAGCCTCTCGAATACCTTCGCCGCCGAGCGACAAGTTGCCTCCACCGCGAAGAATGAAAATGAGAGAGGAAGGTTGCGAGAGAGAGAGAGGAGAGTTTATGTTGCGCTGCGAGGATGCTGCCGCTAAGCGTTTTCCTTCCTATGAAGGAGAGCTAGAGGAACTGTGAGGAGGAGAGAGGATCACGGATCACAATGAGCGAGGCTGCTTTGCAGCCGTGTTGCTGGTGTACACCTTTTGGGGAGGATGAGGATTGCGTGCGTGGGAGTCGAGCTTGTCCGACCGATGTTTTGTCATTCGACTTTTGTTTCGCTGTTGATCGGTGTGTAATGTGTGCAGGAGTGATATTTCGAGAATTTTAAGCTGTATTATGGTAAAGTCGCAGAATCGCGTTGTTATCGTTCTCTCGAATTTTGAAATAAACACGGCCATTCGTCATCTTTCGCGATCCAAAAATAAATAATATTTCCACGAAGCAAGTCGCCTCAAACGGAGATACTAATATCTCCGACAACGCGAATCTTCGCAACGAAAATAAATATCCCGATAAAAACTACCTCACATACTAAGAGAAAAAAAAGAAAACTGTATCGCGCAAATCGTCGCGCAAACTGCGTAGTTTCTCTTCGCGCGAGCATTTTTTTCTCCGGTGGAAAAAAGGAAGCCCAGAGAAATAGCGGCAAACGACGCTCGAGCTTGCGAGAAAAAGCACGCGCGCGAACGGTGGCGGATTATTGTGTGTATAGTCTCCGGCGACATTATCGAGAGGCGAGAAAATCCTCCAACGACTCTTTGAATGCGGAGCGCGCGAACAAGCGCAGCCCTCGGCGCCTTCTCCCTTATATATACACGTATATTGTGTACAGCGAGAGGAGAACTCCTTCACCGCTCGACTTCTTCTTCTTCCGTTTATTTTTATTTTTTTATACACCTCTCGCGCAAGCTCCCGAGCCGCGAGCTATTCATACGTGCGTCAAGTCGCTCTCGTTTGGCAGATTCTGAAATAATTTTATATTTTTTTGTAAAGTATATGCACTTGAATGATACCGATAACGAGGGGTGTATTTCGTTACATAGCGGAATTCCGAGCCATTTCGATTCAAAGTTTTACGCCGATCAGCTGCGCATCAATAAAAAAATAGGGTCGTCGCCTGACAATCGCAAAGATGCTCCACAAAACGTCGCGAAGAAAAGGGTTGACACCCCATTCTACAACTAGTCAAGAGCTCTGCATAGTCACCCCATCCCCGGAAGCTTTCCAGCTCTCGTGTCCCGCGACCTTAGACGTTCGAGCGGAAAATTATAAATAATGACGAGGCAAATGCGATCTTCGACGGTATTTCGTCGTCTTTCAAGTGTAACGAGAAGGAGAGCGCAACTGTATGCTATATATACGCTGCCGACGACGACTACGACGAAGAGGTCGTTAAGAACAATGAGCAGTATACGGTATAGAGGATCTCGTGACGGCCGAGCCGACAAGTCGCGTATATGCAGAGGGAAGCTTTCTAAGGATAGGATCTTCGTCTTCCCTTTTTTCGCCGTCCTCTCCGCCGCCACCGGTGGAACAATTGTTGGCTTTTTGTGCGCTGCCGCGCTGAGTATTTACGCGGATAACAACGCGTGGTTCGCGAAGATATTTCACTCCATTCAGTGGCGCATCGAGAGGGAACTACTGGCGCAGCTCTGCTTTTCTGTGAATATCGCTCTTTTTCCAGCCTGTGAAACGCCTCTTTATTGTCAGCGTTTCGAATTTTCCAAAAGCACCTCACCTTATAATTTGAAAAAATCACGCGCATATCAATAGAATCTATCTCATTCCCCTGTACAGAAATCGCGGCTCATCATCAAATAATAAACAACCTTTAACGATCGAGCCACGCAACCGAAGGATTTGTCGGCCAGAAGCGTCGCACGCACGCAGCGCAGCTCGTTAAGGACAAGAGTATCGCTTCTTCCCCGGTGCAGCAGCGGCCTACGCGCGATTCCCTCGAAGCGTTCATTCGTCCATTCTTGTCGCGGTTTGTCCGTCAAACGCGCTCTCGCATCGTCGACGCGACCATTAAAAGCGAGGTCGCGCTTCCGCCCTTCTTATTTTCTGCAGCTACAGCAGCAGCAGCTGTAGAAAGACAATGGGGATAAGGAATTTTTTCCACGTGGTTCTCGCGAAATTCTTCTGCCGACTTTGTTTTTTCGAGCCGCGAGAGATTTATCGGGCCGTTGACTCTGTAAATTTTATCGAACAAGTAATCAGATTCTTAATTAATAATACTCGTACGGAATAAATGTGAGCATTCATATGTCATGCAGTCATCGAAACAGCTCAGCCGCCTATTATTAATACTGGGAGATAGCAACTATAACGCATCGGCAACCGTCAACCGGATGTTGTCGGCGATAACGAGCAGCGATCGACTCCGAAGAATTCGCCGGTTCTGACTTCGCGTGCCCCCGTAGTTCCCGGAAGGAATTTGCGCGGTGTGTGCCCACAGCGTGACTTCGCGCCATCCGATATTTCTCTCTCTCTCTCTCTCTCTCTCTCTCTCTCTCTCTCTCTCTCTCTCTCTTTCTCTCCTATATATACACGAATGAAATCTCTACGTGGAAGTCCACGTGTGTGAGTGCGTTGCTATGCCCGAGAGAGAGTCGATTCATCTCCCTCTCTATGTCTCTCGTGTCGATGAATGGAGATGATGTTACGGGCTTCCAGCGGAGATATCACTGAGGTCTTTATATGGATGTTAGTCGGGCTGATGTATCGCGCGATGAGCGATCGAGACTCGTCGTCGGGCTATAAAAATAAGTGTTCGATGACGATAACGCGAGTTCGATGAGCCTTAATTTTTTCAAAGTATCAGTTTTTAATTATTAAAAATTTTGAATTAAAATAAATACTATATTCCAAACGTCGCAACAAGATAAATCTCTCAAAAACAAGCTTGTCGCCTCGAAACACACTTTCGCGCACAGCCACCGTTTCCAGCGTCGAAGCCGTTAAGAAGCTACCGCTCGCGCGTGCACAAGAGGGAGTCTCTCGCTGTATACAGTATAGGGTCGCGTCGTGCGGGCGCGCTTTATTTAAATAAAACCGGCGCATAAAGCCCGATATTGCCGTTCGGGTTTATGCATCCGAGTGTATAACACGGGCCGTTTCGACTTTAATGATGCGGCGTAAAACATTCGGCCTTGATTAAACGCGAGAGAGAGAGAGCGAGAGAGAGAGAGAGAGAGAGAGAGAGAGAGAGAGAGAGAGAGAAAGAGAGAGAGAGAGAGAGAGAGAGCGAGCGAGGGAAGAGCGACGCAATCGCCGCGAGATTCCGCGCTACATCCGCACTTTACTTGAGACAATCTGTAGTAAAACGAGGAACTGCATTAAGCTTTTTATACTTCTATGCGTGTTTCGTGCGCTCTTTATTTTGCTTTACGAGAGCGAGAACGATTGCCACTGCGCACTGGCTCTCTCGAGTATTCTTGTTAATGGCCCGCGCGCCGGTTCAATTTCTTCTTTTTTTTCTACTGGCTCGAAATCGCAGCGCGCGTAATTCGAACGCTTTCCTTATAATCCACACCAAAATCCTTATTCTCCATTCGCAAAAGCCCGCACGCACGCGCACAAAACTCCTCTCGTGATATATCGGAGCGAGCCAGCCGCAGCGATCGGCCGAATAGCGCGTGGGCCGTTGATAAACGAGCCTCTCTTACTCGGCGTCTCATCGCCTGTTAATCAACGCGAGAGGAACGAGAATCGTCGCTGCGACTTTTCTCTCTCTCTCTCTCTCTCTCTCTCTCTCTCTCTCTCTCTCTCTCTCTCTCTCTCTTTCTCTTTCCGCGTGTACACTCTGCGGCTGGGCTGGTTGTTAGTCGCTCGCTCGCGCGAGTCTCGATCCTTCACGCGCTGCGCTATTATCGCTAAGATGGAATCGCGCGGACTGCACTTCCGCGAGACGCGCCTTCCTCTGCCCTGCGTGTAAGCAGAGAGATGAATCTTTACTCGAGAGAGATGGGGGAGAATCGTTGCTGTTTTTGTTTGTTGCGTATGCAAAGTTTTTTTTCTGTTCTGTATAATAATAGCAAACGGAATTCATATAATACAATATCATCAATTTTCATTATAGCCAATAAAGTGTGAACTGACGACCGTGCCGATGAGCCGCGATACGATCTTCTCCGCGTCCCGTGTTTATAATTCTCATCGGGAATTCATCCTCGAAAAATTCCTCTAGCAATAAAATAAAAACTTTAACGAACGCCATCAGCAGAGTTCTCTCACTCTCAAGACCAGTAGAGGGGCCATAAACAATGATTACTGTCATCGGGAGAAGACGAAGAAGAAGGAGAAGGAGAAGCCGAACGCATCGATGAACAGATAAAGAAACGGCGATTCATCCTTCATCTTTCTACTTACAACGCGACACTCCTCGATCTCCGAGGCGCGCGCGCGGGCCGATAGAAACACACCGGCGCGCCGTCGACCTGGGAGGCGTACTTCCGTCACGCGAGAGAACTAATCCGGCGACGATGCCTCGCGGAGATATGTATTTCGGCTGTACGGTAACCCGACACGATAATGGCGAGCGAGAGCTGGATCCGTTGAGAAAAAAGTCGCTAAGTTTGTGTGTGTTTTGGAGAGGGACTACCGCGCTACACGTGAGTTTTGAGTTTGAGTTTGAAATTGTGAAAAACTGTAATCGGGTAATTAAACGATAAGCTACTCTTGAAAATCTCTTTGAAAATAATTATAGACTCTGCTTATCTCGAAGTGCGTTACACAATCTCTCCCGAAAAAAACACACCTTTGAAGATCGCCGTTCGGCAGGTATGTCTAACGTTTATCGAGCTCTTAAACGAGGTCGCTCTCCATACCTAATCACCATATCCCCTGATCCATTAAGCATACAACTCTCATCAAACTATACACCCAACCAATAAAACCTTCACCGCCTGGATAAATAATACACGTCATTTCAGAAGCCTCCTCGACGCCACAAGCAGCTATCGACGTTGATCGACGAGAACGAGCTTCGCACGCACTTCTCGCGTGGGCGTCGGCGGTAATAGCCAGCAGCATCCGGCCCGAGATATAATAATATAGCGCCGGTCCAGCGGCGGGACACATTTGCAGCGTCATTAAAATTCGCGATAGCAGATCGAACACAGCGCACACGAGAGAAAGGGAAGTGTCTGCGTATAGTCGCAGCTGAGATTCAGCAACTTAAACGAGGTTCCGAGTCGAACAACCGCCTTCTTTTATCTTTGTCTTCGTGTCGCGCCTCTCTCTCTCTCTCTCTCTCTCTCTCTCTCTCTCTCTCTCTCTCTCGCAGTGTTACACAGCCGGTGGGAGAGTATATATAGCTGCTGCTACTTCTTCAGGTGTGAGAACGTTTTGTCAAGCGAGCGCGAATATGTACACGCGACCGCATCAACGGAGAAATGGAGCTGAATGATCAATTTTTTCCGTCGAGCTTTTCGCGCAATTACCAACAATCAAGATCACCGCGACAAACTCAATCAATCTCCCAGCTGCAGCCATAATCAACAATATACACAGTACAGACACTCTCTCTCTCTCTCTCTCTCTCTCTCTCTCTCTCTCTCTCTCTCTCTCTCTCTCTCGCCTCGACTCATTCCCTCCTCCCTCCTTTTTGCTCCTCTCGCTCCGCTCTTATCTCTCATTCGTACACAGCTCCTCGCAACTCGCTTTGCTCGTGTGTCGCGACAAACGCGTTTCACACCTCGCGCTGCAGCATTTCCCCTCCACAGACACACACGTATACACGGCTCCGACCACCCCCGAGGCCGTCCCGGTGTATACCAAGGCGATATCTCGCGGGAGAGAGAGAAAAAAATAACAGAGAAGAGAAGAGGCTACACGCACGCAGTATGCGTATAATGAGATCGACGATAACACCCACTGACAATTAGCACGAAATATATGCCGCGCGAGAGGCTCGATCCGCGCAACGAGAGATAGAGCGCGCGAGGATGTATGCTGGTTGGCGATTTACAAAGCGCTCGGACAATAAAATTTGAGCTTGTATGAGCTTCTTCGTTAATTAGCGGCTAGAGGCTCGATTCGCTGGACTGAGTTTATTTTTCGCTGCTATCGAAGACAACGACGAAGTATACATATAGTAATAGAAAAAAATCCAAAAATCATGGACCTGGGCGGGCACATCCAGCGTGTAAACAATAGGGGCTTTTCCTCTCGCGAACTTCCATATCGCGGCTGCAGCGTCGGTATACACCACCAGCGGGCGTGACGCTTTAATACTGTTATTAGGGTTAATTGTTTTCCCCTCGCGCGCGTACAATGCACTGCAATCAGCGACGCCGGATTGATCGTCGTGGCCCGTTAGCCGTTACATCGCGATTTCTCGACTGCCCGCCGTCGGTATATAGCCAGCGGCGTTTTGTCGTAAATTACGGTAGCGCGCGTTAATGAGCGCCATAATTGTTTGTTGCAACCGACATTTAAGAAAATCGGATCGAAGCGGAGTGTCGAGTGCTAAATTGCCGCTCTCGCTCTGTAATTTTAGCGAAAGCTAGATTAAGTCATTTTCATGATTTTTCACGTGATATTTTATCCGACGAGTGAGAAAGATCTCTTTGTCGTGTGCTGACTGGCTAAGATTCCGAAAGGCCGCTGTTCCCCGAATTCGTGAACTCGAGACAGCCATTAAAGGCTCAAGGTATACTGAATTACACGTGTAAAAATTTAATCCCCCGACTAGTGTACCGCGGCGCCAGGGATTAATCCGTACACTGTGTTCCGGCGGCGAAACCCAACTGCTCCCGAGTATTCCGCACTCGAAACCTATACTTAATTCACGTGCGAGTTTTTTGCAAATAAAATTACAAAAACAAACCGCAAAACTTCCAGTATACGGATTAGGCAAATTCATAGCCTCTGAGATCTCCGCTAGATCGATACACGTCGTGTTTTTTTCGCTCTTAATTTCCCGCAGCCTTCCTCTCTCTTTGCGCGCGTATAACGGTAGCCCCGAGCGCGTCGAAATGCAAATGCGCCATGCGTTAAGTGGCGGCGAGTTGTCGGACGCGTATATATATATATATATATATATATATATATATATATATATATATATATATATATATATATATATATATATATATATATATATATATATATATATATATATATATATATATATAGGAGAGCAGAGCTCCTGGAAAGTGCCTCGGCGTGAATCTCGCAACGAGAGCCGTGAGTGACGCGAATGTGAAATATATGCGCATTAGAGGCGTACTTAAGTGCGCTTCGCTTCTGCGGACACCTTGCAAATGAGCATTTTTCTCGCCCGGCCGAGCTGCGTTTAATCGCCGATAAAAATTTCGTTAAAAAAGACCGACCGGCCGATTCGATGCCTTTTTTTTCTTTTTTGTTTTTTTGGGCCTGGGATTTTACGCTCGCGACGTTGACGATATGGTATGCCAGCGCGGTTTGTTTATGGTTTATCAGGGGGATAAATTGGAAGTCGAGTGGAATTCCATTCTAATGCGCGAGCTAGCTGTATATTGCTTTGGAAAAATGTCGAGGTATTTTGGGATCGGAGGAAATACTTGCGCAAAATCCGTCGACGTATGCAAATTTCGTATGCGCGTAGTGCGAGGAAGTCGTGTCGAAATATGTAGAACTTTTAAGTAATCGTTTGATTAATATTTATATTCTGAAAAATCACGCATTTGACGAATGTTAGATTAGGTCGATACATTTATCAACTAATCGTTATTTCGGCCGAATTGAAAGCGTTTAAACTAATTTCACTCGCTTAACACCGCGACTATTATCCAAAAACGAATAAAGACACGCCGAAAAATCCCAACAGCATAAAGCACGCAATAATCTCACCGTAGCACGAGCCGCGAGTTTATTAAAATTCATTAAATTTCAACATAATCTCTCGCTCTCCCTCCAGCCGCCTCCTTAATACGCGGCTGCGGAGTCGATGACGCTAATCGAGAGTCGATTTTCCATAAAAGTGCCAGAGCGCGCTGCCGGCGCTCTAATTCGCAAATGAATAATACCCGAGCGATTAATGTAAAACCTTCTCTCTCTCTCTCTCTCTCTCTCTCTCTCTCTCTCTCTCTCTCTATCTATCTCTCGGCTATACGGTGGTTATAAGTTTGGACTCGCCGAGCGAATTCAGGGAAGGAGCGAGAGAGACTCGTTAAGATTCCTGGCGCGGCTACTCGACGCCGCAGATATCACACCTCCGAGTCCCCACCCACTGCTTGCAAGGCTCAGTTGTCCTATACTTTTTTCTTTCGCGCGCGAGAGCTACTGGTTCTTCTTTAATTTTCCTCTGCCATTTTTCATTACGAGTCTTTGCCCGCTGTCCCCTCTCTCTCTCTCTTGATGCAGTTTCCAGAAGCGCATAATGCCGCGATGCGCTGCGAGTTCGGCGATCTATCATCTTTCCGCAGCCCGAGAGTGAGTTATTAAAAAGCTCGCTTGTTTACTCGCTGAATTATTTTCCGTGTATCATTGCCAGCTATTCCGGAGACGAAATTTCGAAGGAAGCGAGAACGTATAAGTTGGCGTAATTTATGCGCATATAGTCGTCGTCGCATCTGCACTTTCCCAAGTCTTTCCGCTCCGCCCACGCACTCATCCCTTTCTTACAGCAACTCGACAATAAGCCTATCCTCCCAAGCTTTTTCCTCGCTGTATACTCCAAGACGCGCGCAACGTGTGCAGTTTGCGGCGCGGGTGTTACAAATCTGGCAAAACTCACTCCTTCTCTCTCGCGAGCGCGACATCTGCTGAATAATTCAGCCACGAACTACTGTCCTCACGGGCAGCACAGGCCCTTAATTGCATCGAGGCAAGATGAGGACGACTGAGAAGAGGAACGGAGAGAGAAGTCTCGAGGAGAACTACTCCGTATAAACTCGTACGAGCGGAGCGAGCTGCGAGCGCGCGACATCTGCAACGGCAAACTGCAGCGGCGGCAGCAGCCGAGTTGAGACTCCATACTTTCCGCACTGGCATTTTCATTGAATTAGCCAACTTCTTGACGATCTTCTGCCGCTGCGCTGCTGGGGATCCTCGAGAGTGCAAACGCGGAAAAAGACTTTTTGCGATAATTAATGGGACGCTACGCGGCAGGGAGAGGGATATTAATGGTAATGTAGCTGGGGGAGAGGATGTAGGCCGGGATTTGACTTGGAAAAATATGTATAATTAACTAATAAGATTATACGCGACTTTTTTCCGAATTTTTCTCAACCAAGTCTATAACAAAGTGCACGATCACAGTCCCATTGTGCCGATCCTTCTCGGCGACTCATTACCGAAGTTTCTCATGCAAGAGCACAGAGCAAAAACACATCACGGCACACGGCTCTATCATCGCGGCAATCGATTAGACCAGCCTCTATACCACGTCGATATGATCGATTAGCTCTCTAGCGAATGCTTTCTCATCTCGTACACAGAGCTATAAGAATAAAAAGTTTTCTCGCTCTCCTCTCTCGTGAAATTCGTAGCAGCGTTTCTCCCGTCACGGTTCGAAAACACTGTCACGATCTGTTTATACACAATGCCGGACACGCCCGACAAATATTTTTCAAAGCGGAGATATTTTCCGGCTGCCCGCCGCCAAGCTGTGTATATGTATAATACGTTCCCGTGAGGATTAGGAGGCGCTGATTTTTCCGGCTCTCGGACGTGGATAATGGCATTGCAGGCGCGTGGATAAACATGCGCGACGGATTTTTGCACGCTCGCGCGTGCGTACGCGTATAATGGGGTTTTGAGGGAAATGATCCCTTCAGGACGTACACGAAAATTTCCCGCTGAACTACCAGCAGCGTTGGGCAAAGACAGTGGAGGCTAACGAAGGAGGTCGCGGCTAATAAATAATTTCGCACTCTCTTTCGTGGTCGATGTTGTCCCTTGTAGATCTGGCGCTGATAATCCGCGCGGGTGGAGGCTGCGCGTGAAATACAACGAGCGCTGCTGCGAAGGAGGCGAACTTTTTTTCGCTTGTTCTTTCGAGCTCATCCTTTTTCGCTGTGTGTTCGACTCGCGAGACTTGGTGTCGAACGGCCGAAACCGATGCCGTTAAAGGAAAATTAAAAAAAAATATAATTTATATAAAACGGAGAAATATCAGCTCCTCTTCGTCCTTTTGCATTCTCGTTCCCAGCTCTCCCAATCAGAGCAACAGGGTGGCACGACGGGGAGGACGACGACAGGAGGAATGGCTGATGCGCGGGAGAGCTACAGCTCGCGCGTTTCAAAAGAGGCAGCCCAGCGGACGAAAAGAGGTGGAGGAGGTCGTCGTCCACCATGTATCGTATAAGCGAGCAGAGAACCAGAGCGAATGGTATGGGGGGCTATACTCTTTTATCCCCGGCTGCTGCTAGTAGGTACCTACTCGAGAGGGAGAGAGTGAGAGAGAGAGAGAGAGAGAGAGAGAGAGAGAGAGAGAGAGAGCAAGTGCAGAGAGAGAGAACCACCGGTGGTCGCGACACGCCGGCGACCACCTCCTCTTCGATACTCTCGCGCACCTATATACGCGGAGGAGAGAAGAGGAGGACGCGCCGCCAGTGCGCGCGGTATATATACGTGTGCGCGCAATTAAAATGCCGTCGCGCTAGCGCCACTCACGGGCAACCGCCGATAAATAAACCCGCACCGCCTCCCTCGTACACACTGCCGCTGCTGCTCCCCTTTTTCTTTCGCCGCCGCCGCCGCCACTGCTACTCCCTTTCTCTCGGGGAAGACGAAGAGCTTTACTTTTCGCCTCTGTCTCTCTCTCTCTCTCTCTCTCTCTCTCTCTCTCTCTCTCTCTCTCTCTCTCTCTTTCTCTCTCTCTCTCTATCTCTCTCTCTCTCTCTCTCTCGGCTCTTGTTGCTCGATTTTGCGAGAGCTGCCGCAGGAGCCGACGGGGCACGCAATAAAAAGGTGGAGACGATCAAGCTCCGCGGCCGTGTTTAAGCTCTGGGAGAGAGAGAGAGAGAGAGAGAGAGAGAGAGGGCTCATCCCCCGTGCGCATTGGAAATGCGCGAGATTGTCTTGCTCCGCTGTGCTGCTCTGTGTGCGCAGATGGATCGGTTCTCCCAACGTTCGCTCGTTCGAGTATTCCGACTATTCCTGATGTCCGATTGATGGAGAGTGTCGCACGTTGGCTTTTGGAGTAAATAATCGAGTAGTTGTTGGTTGTTAATGTCGCGGTGGTTTCAAAGAAATTACCGGCTCCAAATGCGAAAGAAATATAGGTACTCCGCCTCCTACCCTGTATGAAAATATGAAAGCAGTCCCGTCCAAGCACCCCACTTGCAAAAAAAAAAAAACGATTCCACAGCCTCTCTCCCTTTAATATCCCAAAGAGCAGCAGCAGCACAGCACGTGTGTGGGCGCGATCTTGAGAGTCCGCGAAAGGGTTTAATGTATGGCCGGCGATCTAATTTTCGGAATTATTCTCACGCCGCGAGGGGGTGCTCTCCCTCTATACATCTATACCTATACACACGTATAGAGAACTGTGGAGAAAGCACGGAAAGACGGCGGAACAATACTTAAGGGGGCGGCCGCCGTCGCCGCGACTTTCCTTTATTTTTCGCGTGGGATTAGAGTGCGGATGCTTTTGGCATTGTTTAACTGCGTCTTCGCCTTGTTTTCGCTTCTCTCGCGTTTTTTTCTCTCCTTTCGTCTTCTTCCTTTGCTTTCGCTTTTTTTTTCTCGAGCCACGCAGGAGGAGGAGAACGCGCGCGACGATTCTCTGCCGCTAATTTATGGACAACTGCAGCAGCAGCGGGGGTGGGCGATTTTTCGAAAAAATAATAAGTTATTGTTTTACAGTATATGGAATCGATTGGTCAAAGGAGAATTACCGGAATCGGAATTTCCGCGCAGAGGATCCGACGGACAAAGCGGAAAGACGCGTCATCGGATCGTCCCTTATACACTACTGCACGGTATCTAGCGCGCGGCAAGATATTTACGAGGCAATATATTAACCGCCACTTAGCCGGCTATTAATTTCGCGGGGAATCGCTGAGAAAGGAGAGGATATTAAAGGGTCCGTCGACTGTGCTATACAGACGCGCGCTGCGCTGCGGCGGGTCAGCAGCTCTCTCCGCTGTCGCCAAAGTAGCTGACAAATAGGAAAGCGCGACGACGATATATACCAGCGAAAAGAGTATAATATAAGTCGTTGCTCATCCTGTCAGGATCAGCGCCTACGTTGTTTTGACACGCGATCGTCGTGCTGCCGCGCGACGTGAAAGTGGTAAATGAACTTCGAGGCGTGTCGACGAGTCCTGTGTATTGTAGGTCAGATTCGTTTTTCTGCATGAGCATCGGATTTATATTGCAAAATATCGAGTATTTAGCTCCTTTCAACCCGGACATTCGTGTATATTGAAGACGCGAGACAGACTGTCGCTGCTGCATTGATTTGATGTATACACACACAGATGGAGGCATCACGGAATATCATATCGTGCGCGCCACAACGAACAGCCGAATGGATTCCAATTACGCGGGACTATTTGCGGAGCACTTCGCGTCCTCCCGATCGCTTCGTATATTATATATCGTGTGCAGATACGTGTCTGATGTGTTTATTAATCGAAAGTCGACTGATAAGGACTATGATTGATCATCGTAATACAATAAGAATTTTATAGAAGGAAATTTTACACTATACGCAAAACTGTACATGACTGCTGTGAAAAATTATTGAACGCACATATCAGCTGATGAGGATAGCATAGAATGAGCAGCCCAAATAGCAGGTCCAAGAAGGCAGTGCCGGCACATGTGGTACACATCTCTAGATGTAGGGTCGATAGGCCAATTTTGTACTAGGAAAATGGAAAAGTGCTGATGCGCCACCTATTTTCGATAGCCAGAGACAATAATTTTTAAATCGGATCATACGCACTTTCAAGCAAAACCATATCCAACTCCTTCTTGCTCGCTTACAGTATATTCTCGCGTTTATTATACATTTCCTCTGTATCCACACATATACGTGGACGCGCGTATAGCCAATTGCAGCCGCAATGGCACACCAAGAGGGAGAATTAAAACGAGAGTCGAATCCTTACCGGCGTTGCACTGAGGGAAAAATCGATTTGCGATACACACACACTCACACACACACACACACACACACACACAGACAGGAAGAGCGAGTTGGCTTCTTTTATTTTTCTTCCGTTGATTACAGATGGAAAAAGAGAGAGTGAGAGCGGGGGGGGGGGGAGGGACCGCTTCGCCGGTTGGCTGCGGGGAATATAACGCGGCTGCTTGTCGATACGCTGGAGTGCATCTTCGTGGTTTCCGTTTTCATTATTGTTTTCTACTACAGCGTTAGACTTCTCTCTGGAGCGGCGAAATTGCTCGGCTGCTGGAATTTTCTATATCGCATCGATATTGCGCGCGGCTTGCTCGAACGAAATTGGGGAGATTTTGCACTTTGAAAATGTATGTAATCTATCTGCGACCGCGAGACTAAACTATATACCGCAGCGTAGAAAAGCAAAAGAGAGTAATGGCCGAGGCACGCTTTGCTCGGACTCGGGTGGGTGTGGTATGTCAGTTGAGATCGTGAGGTATGGCGGCAATATAGACACACGAACACACACGCACACGCACACACATATATATAAAGCGACTTATGCGGATTATCGTGCCTGTCCGGCCGATATCTCATATCGCGGCAGCGACGACATCGATATGCGACGAATGAGACTCGCCCGGCATGCCGATATCATCGGCTATATTGCTTGTACACCGCGCGCACTGTCCTCTCAGCTTTTCTACACTCCCTTATATATTGTGATATTATTCGGACGTGGTGCGGTCGCCATGGAATTCCGAAAATTAGCGACGGCCGAAATGAAATATATCGCGAGAAGGGTCTTATATACTCTCGTGGTAGTGATTCTCGAGATGGGAAATTGATTATCGCGAAGAAAATAAAAGCGGGTGCTTGGGCAATCTTGCGCTTGTTTTGCCAAGTTTATTTATTTACACTTCCCGTTGATTATTATTGTACGATTGCTTCAGGCATTCCACGCAGATTTTCGAAAATACGATTTCATCAACAGTCAGCAGGATATAAATCGATAAATTTTCCTCGTACGCATCGGGTGTATATAACGCACGTGCGTTCGAAATGAATACGCGCAAGCTCTGCATGTTATATACCGCGAGTCTTGGCAGCAGCTCATCATAACGACGAGCCCGATATATCGACAAAGGCATAACAGCAGTATTGCGATATATTCGCCGCACGCAGCAGCGGACATCCGTTACACAACAACTGTGTAGCCGCGCGCATCCTTTCATCGCCAGGCGAACCTGCGCCATCTATAAAGAGCAAAAACACACGCGCGAGCGAATAAAAAGTTATAACGCGCACACGTACGTAGCACGCGTTTATACAAGTTTGCAGCGACAATCAAAGCGAGCAGTAATTTCAGCGCGATAACTACCAGATCGGAGAGAGAAAGCTCAGCGGCTCGAATGATTCCGTTATTATATGGAGGGGTAAACGATCGTAAGGATGAGCTATGTCACTTGTGCTGCATCGGTCGTAACGAATCTCGTAAACCATTCGCCATACTAATCCTCTGCAAGCGCGCGAGCGAGCGGGTGAGCTCTACAACTCGATTATAATCGCGCGAAATTGAGCGGCTGCGAGCGCGACGATAAAACACAGTGTCCCCGTGAATAATCATAACGCGGCTGCAGTAGTTGTCGCGACCATAAAGCGCACAATGCCACATATAGATGGCCGCCGCCGAGGATATCTCTCGTCATGAGAGAGGATTACCCGACGCGTGTTTCGAGGATGTCGGATTCGCTGAGTGTACGAATCTTTTGGCGTCTTCGGTATATTTCGCTGTTTCTAAATATATAAGCATGGGTTAAGTGTATAGCTATATTGGTTGAATGAAAAGTATTCATCCCATTTCCATTTCTACAATAAACAAATAATTTGTTCACGCCTCTAGAATGTACATTCCGCTTTACTACTAACAAACATCCTGCACCGCTCTAAAAGCTCCATCCGCACCAAGCCACTTGCAGAACTACCAAAAAACTCGCCTCGTCATCAATCCATCAGTACCCTGCATAGTTCTTACATCCGTCCCGCACGCGTTGAAAATCAGCACAGCCCAAAGCATATACGCATCGATGCGATGCCTGCGTGTATACGACTGCACAACACGAATCAACCGCGCGTTCGCGTATACATCCGCAGCTACGAGCTGCCGGCGGCGCGTGTCCCTACATCGTGCGGCCATTCATTTCTGGCACGCGTCTCGGCCTTGTTTGACGAACGCGCGACCATCACGGTTTGTTATATAGACCACGTCACTTTTGCTTAATTGATGCGTCACGCGCTTACATACATTCGTAGCTCCCTCACCGCGCGATGCAGGCACGCGCGCAACGCACGAAATGATGTGTTTTGATTTTAACGCGCTCGGCTGTGCTATAGTGCTGTGGAGACTTTTTCCAAAGTGTATTGCGGGGGGGGGGGTATACGAAGTTATTACGGATATCGGTTACGCTGTGCCTTTTAGAGACTTGCGGACTTAGGGGCTGTTTTGATGGATAATGTAACGTTACGTTTTGTTTTATTAATTATTCGTTGCAGGAAAGATCATATGAACAATAAATGAATTATTCGACCGGATAACGGTTTAATGAACCGAGTGCGGTGAGACGAGCGTAACAGATTTTTTTATCGAGGATTCGTCATTCCGATTGAATTTCCATATAAAGCATGGACTAGTCTCATTTAATTAAACACATCAAGCCCTGCGCGTGCTTTCGCAGCGGAATAGCTGACTTGTTCAATATTAAATGAAACAGTGCAAAGCAATATATTTCACGTTTATGTCAGTCGCGCACGGAAACGATAAAACATTAAAACAATACTCTCAGAAGGATGCTCATGAATGCAGCGCGAGATATATTCAATTCAAACTGTCAGGATATATATATATATTTAACGTTAAACAAGAAGGCAGAAAGTGTCGATGGCTATTTCGATGGATTATTCAGGTTATCGTTTTTAACATTCAAAGCGTGTGCCGATTCCATAATGCAGAGTGTATCGAACACGATTTTTGCTAAATAATGAACAACGCGTTTTTATCTAAATACTATTTCATTCATCTCGCAAGCAAAATTCAAGCCGTCATTCTATTAATTCAAACGAAGAAACTGAATGGAATCGTTGACAGTCGCACGCATTCGATCTTCCTTCGTAAAAATCGCTCGTATCGAAATTTCGCAAGCTCATCCTATAATATTATCACACAAAAAGCAGTCATTCATAATTTTCATTTCATTCAAGCTTATACGAACGAGTCGCTGATTTGGCATTTCGTGAGAATACATTCATTGATGGTATTATGAAGCGTGTATCGCGACACCGAGATATATTTTGTAAATTTTGCAACGGTTTTTCCTGTTCGACTTATTCTTAACCGCGCGTTTTAGGCGTGTGCAGGATGTAAGACAAACGTTGCATTCGCGACTGTATGTAACGCAACGTGACACGAGTTTCCAGAGCGTCTGCAGATTCGTCAGCGAAATTCATGGAACTGCCTGATCAGACGCGCTCTCTGCGATGCTTGCGCCTTTTTTTCAACGACTTCGTTCACCAACGGATTGAAAGTGGAGCGCGAAATTTATTGATCGAAGAATTCGGTGGTGAAATTATATACCCGACGACATTATATTCTTCGATTATTTAAAATTTCAATACATAGACGAGCATAAGAGCAAACGAACAACTTACAGAATCAAAGTCGTCAACTCTATACAGCACACCCTAAGAGTATACGCGTCTGGAATTTATGTGCGAGGCAGTTATAATAATTCGCATTAAAGCACGGTGTCGCCGGCAACGAATTAAAGGGATTTACGATTTGACAGGCGACTCCCTCCTTTCTTTTCTCTTATTATACGCGAGAGATGCGCTCGCGCTACTGCGCGAGACACATCCGCTCCAGGAGCAACTACTGCGAACCGGTCGATTTGATTTATCGCCGCGCGCCTTTTCGACACCCTCGCGCACCCTTTTCTTTTTATTCTTCGCCCGCGCGTGTGTGCGTCTGATGCTGCTGCTGCTTCGTGATGTCTTGTCAGTTGTCTTCGAGAGCTCGGCTGCTGTGAGAAAAATTGCTCGAGGATCTGTGCGTTAGGCTTGGGACTGATGGCCGACGGGAGTTTCGTTGCGCGAATGTTATTCACCGCGACTATTAATCTTTGTTCAGGGATTAATGAGTGAGCTGGGCGTTGGATTTATCGAGTGAGTGTCTTTTTCGGCGATTGTATAAATAAACTTTTGAAATTCCAATAATGTATACAAACAACTCAGCCCCAGTTCGACTCGCATCATTACACGTCGAAGGAACGCGGTGTAAGTAGGTTCCCGAACGTCATGCGCCGGTCGGTTCTCCTCCCTCTCGTTACATTCGAGAACGGCTCTCTTTTCTCCGTCTGTGCGGCACACAGGGCTCTCGCCATGCATACAGCACAGCGTACACACGAGGTATAGTGACCCGTGGACCGCCGGGTTAAATTCCTTCACGTAAGCCCGCCGCTACATACACAATGCGAGTTATTGCTCTCGGGGCATCGCATCGGCGCATATACGACGGCGCCACCGGCGCTAGGGCGCATAAATCCTCTGCTCTCTCTCTCTCTCTCTCTCTCTCTCTCTCTCTCTCTCTCTCTCTCTCTTTCTCTCTCTCTCAGCGGCCGCCGCCAGGGAGAAGCCTGACGCAAGGTAAGAGAAAGGAGGGACTTATACTCTACCCTTAACTCTGTACGACGTACCGGAGATGGAGGCGACCAACGAGGAATGTCGGAAATATTTTTGTTCGCCAGCTCTTTTTTGCGGACGTGTTTTTGACGATGTCCAGCAAAGTCGCCAAATTACCAATGAAACATCAGTTATATCCTCTTCCGTCAGCTGCTACAAAGTGAAAGCCTATACTGCGTGTAAGGCCCCCAAACAACACGAGTCTTAATAAGACGTATACACCATACCTGCAGCAGCTCTTTCACAAACCCTCCGCCGCCGACGAGTCTCTAGCCTGATTTTATCCTGGCTAACAAACACCAAACTCGCATTAACATCCGTCTGGTGTACGTTATGAGTATCGCGTCCTAACGCGTGGCGCCGGGCTACAGGCGCCGCGCTTATCTATGGTGGGTCTTACGGGCAAAAAAAATTGTCAGTCAGTTCCGCTGTGCTGCGGATAGTCTAGGATTCCAGGGGTGGCGCCTTGATGAACCTGGACGATAAGGCTCGTCGAGGATGGGCGCGATGTGTTTTTTTTTCTGAATGAAGGGACTTTTGGGGTGAATGGAGCGTGACATTCTACGCTGCCATGGTGATGGCTCTCGATTGAGACTTGACTTAGAGCGTTTGAACGGTATTTTTCAAGTAAATTTCAATCGTATATAGTTATCTTATTCTAATGTTCGTTATCGGATATAGCGAACCAGTCAAGAATTGTTGTATTATACAATCATTAACAAAAAAAGCTTCTACATACCAGTCTCCGCTAAACATCCAGCAAACAAATCCTCAGCTCCGTCTCCGCAAGCCGTAGAGCTCTGAAAAACAAAGGAAAAAAGTCATGAATATTCAAATCCTCTGCCTATCAGGAACCCTAATGAAAACCCGTGTCCTCCCGAACTCTCCCCATCCCTTCCCTCATCTCCGTCTCTCTCATGACTCTTCACACTCGCGCACGACCATACTCTCTCGCAGACGGACAAGGCCCGGTAAATTATTATAACGTGCGCATGTCTCCTCTCGGTCCAAGCGCAGCAGTGGCGCCTTGATGGACTGTGACGATAAGCGCAACGACGACGACTGCTTGTCGAAAGAACTGCTGCTATACGGCCTTCGCGCGCGCATAATACCATACGGCCGACTACGGGCCCTGCTGCACTCGACCAAGGCCGTATCAGGAAATCTGTGTGTGCGCGCGCGCGCGCGCGTGTGTATACCTATACACGCGGACTCGAGTGGAAGAAGAAGAAGAAGGTATGGGGGCTGCTGCTGCTCCGCACAGTTCGGCCTTTTATCTCTCGGGGACACGGCGTCGAGTCGTTGTCGTCGGAGTTGTCGTCGTTTTGTTAGCAGGGACTAACTTATGGCCGGAAGTATTATCGGGCCGCCGGCCAGAGGCGCCTTCTTTCTTTTTCGTAGGTTCGAGTGTAGTTTGGCGAGCTATGCCGAGCTGCTGTAATATAACCGCGGGTGGCGAACGGTAGTGGCGAACGCGATAGAGGAAAGTCTTTCGATAGCGCGACTGGTGTCGGGATATCGTCGGAGCTGCAGGTGTCGGTGATACGGCAAATTAGGAGGAGTTGGCGAGAATAAAGTGAAACTGGAACGGGAATAGAATTTTATTTATTTTAGTTCTCGAGAGAGTCGCGCGAATTTCGGTTGCATATTAAAATAAATAAACGCGGATCTATGAATGCCCTCGATCCATTGAAAATATATTCCCTCTCGTCTATAGTATATAACAGCCGAAATACCGTTGGTGAGGGAGACAAATAACGAAAAAATGAGCGAGGGAGAAATAAGATCGGAAGTCGGAACTGATAAATAAACCCGTATAGGTGAATAATAATAAAATAAATGATTTATATTTAAAACAGAGAGCGCGCGGAGAGCATTGGGAATTCTCTAACTCTATTCCAATGAAAATAGGACGCTGTATTCATAGCCGCGGGACGAACGGAGCCGAAACTCCAACTTTAAAATACAAATATTTCATCAGCCGAGATTAGTCGGCGGCGATTTTATTTCGTCGAGTCTACCTCTCTTTCTCGGCACACAGGATGTTCTCATTACTCATTATCGCGCGATCCGTCTCTCCCAAAAATACTCGTTAAAATATCCCTTCAATCAAACGGCGCGCGCCGCTTTTTATAAATGCACTTTCGGTAATATAAAATCTGTCATCCCGCGTTAATCGCATATCTGACCATCCGTAAAAATACTCGCGTATAAAATCGCGTATGCGAACATCAAAGCTGCTGCGCATATCGGCTAATTAATTCGCGATCTATCCCATTCACGCTCCATATTCTCCATATTCATTCAGGATTATAACACCGAGAGCGCGGAGCAATTCGAAGGAACGCGAGCTATTCCGGTCCGCCGCAGTATAGCGCGATAATCAAGGCCGCGAGCGCGTCTAATGAAGACGCTTTCGGACTCTCTCTTTCTCTCTTTCTCTCGCGGACGATTAGCTTTTATCGGCTCGAGCCTCGTTAACCGGATCCGGCGACTATTAGTGGCTTCTTTTACCGGCTTCGTATGCGCAAACGAACGCGTCCCAAAAAGACAGCCGCGCGCACACGACTGTCGCAACGGGAGAAGAAAAGGCCTTGGCGAAAAAGAGGGAGAAAACGAAAATAATCGTTGGGCGAGAGAGACAAGGACGAATCGGGGGTGCAGTACGGGCTAAGAGTAAAAAAAATGCAGCGTCCCGCGCAGCAGCGACGATCCATTAACCGAATCGAATGAGCCCTAATTAAGGCTATTTATCGGAAAACCTTGGGACTAAACGCCGGCGCGCAAAACGAAAAAGAGAAGTCTGTCTCCCTAGTGCGCTCGCAGGAAACTGAAAAGTTGCGATGTCGATAGGCGGCGGCGGCTTTGGGACTCGCGCACAGGGCCATTGGATATTTAGCTCTCGAATAGAGCCGACTTTTTTTCGCACCGGAGAGAGATATATAGCTTAATGCTGCATGACGGAGAGGAGAGTCTATAGTACTTCTTTTTTTCGAACCCCTGCACTTTGGCCGAGTGTGTAATTGTAGGATTCGAGCTCTCAAATATTTATCGTGCAGTGACGGGCTCGCTCCCGAGTGCGTCGACGAGATACAGTAGACTCTCGCGGGAGGGAGAGCTTTTTAAGCTATACACGCCGGCGTAATGAGACTCGTTTTTTCTCCTTTGCTAATGCAGCGAGTTTGTGCTTCGTTTTGTCTAGCCGCCCGCTAGCGGAATTATACAGAGGAGCAGTGCAGCTGTAATGGAAATGGCCGGTGATGGATGTAACAGTTGCGTACACGGTTGTAGAGACTAATTGTCATGCTTATACGGGGAAAGAACTCATTTCAAACGAGCGTATACAAAGCGGAAGCCGTAGCCGTGTTCGACGGTTGCAGGTCAGACTATAGCAGCAAGTCGACTCGGGGCCGAGGCTTCTTGCGCGAATATTCGCAAAGATACAGAAGTAACTTTCCGAGAGCGCATCCGCGCATAAAGCCAAGTGCAGCGACTCGAAACTCGCGGACTAACAAGCAGGCGGCAGCAGTCAAGAAAGCCAAGGGAGAGACGAGAGGGGGCGCGGGTCGGAGAGTGAAGAGCTGAAATGAAAGCCTCAATATCGGTGATTGCTGTGCGCGCCGCAAGACGCGCTCGAGAATTTCCTCGCGAAAGGAGAGAGAGAGAGAGTTCGCCTTCCGATGTTGACTCTTGCTCTTTCGCCCTCTTATATCTACTCTCTCTTTCGCTCTCTTGCGAGATAGGAGGACGGCCGTGTGTCTGTCTGTCTGTTGGGACGCCGACGTCGTCTTATTCGACGCGAAAGTCGCTCGGGTGTACTTTTGCTTTGGTGCAGATCGAGTGGGTTTCACGATAGTGTGTGTGTGTATAAATTTTATTTCCTTCGCTTCGTATTTTCAAGAATTTAACTAACTCTATTTTTCGCGATTTCAAGTATAAGTTGATACGGAAAAATGCTGCGAGAGCGTATTACATTCTTCTTCCCTCCGGAGAACTCTATTAACTTTGATGAAATTGCATACCCTAATATATCCTCTCCATGCTCGATGTTTGACCCCTTCTTTTTTTCCTTCTTCGGCGAACGCGATTTACCGCGAAAATAGCGTCACGTGGAATGGATCGTTGAGACGAAGTTGAGTATGAGGTTCGTCTCTCCCAAAGCAAAAGGTGTAGAAATTGGATTTTGAAAAATTTTCTCGTCTAAATTTTACTTGTAATCCCACACAGGCCAAGCGCATTTCTCATCGTCTAATCCAGCGACGTCGTCGAAAAAACATGACTTTTGCGAACGTCAAGCTCCGAGCTAAACGGTTTATTCACGGCTCTCCTAACCCTAATCTTAATTTCGGTAAACAAGAATTTCAACAGGTACGCGTGCGCGTAGCTACATCCTCCTTCCCGTGTAATAAGCTTTTAGCCCGTCTCGCAGGTATGTACCTGCAGTTTCCCGGCAGAAAAGCGCAGAATCAAGAAGCAGCTTACACGGAGTCCGAAGAGAAAGAGCTGCGAAGACGAAAAATATCTAAATTAGTAATCCGCTCTTTTTAAGCGCAAATCCGTGTATTCGGCCAGCGCCTGAGCCACGAGCCCGACGGGTGGTGGTGGAAGCGTAAGTCCCCCCCCCCCCCCGCAGTGGGCCCCGAGTTGCCCGCCCTGTGTTTACCCCAGGAGGACAAAGTCAGACTTTGGTGGACAGCGCCGCCCCTAAAACTGCAGGGACAAAGCCGAGCGATGATCGACGTTGGATTCAAGGGAACAAAGGGAATAGAAAAGGAAAAGGGGACAAAAGTGTTTAGGTGAGAAGAGGCGGACTGGTGGCGAGCCGCGGATTTCGGGAGCTGTATACCCGAGGACTGGACAATGATCTTCCTGGTCTTTTGCTTTGTTGCCGGCGAGGAAAGTGTGGCTTCTTCTTGTTGCTCTTTTCTTCGAGATCAAAGAGGGACGGAGAGAGAGAGAGAGAGAGCCGAGGAGATTTGGAAAGTGTTCGTGTTTGAGCTCTGGATAGGCGTTTGGGTGGAAATGCGCGCAGCTCGTTTGTTACTTGCAAATTGATTTAGTTGCATTTTAAATTTATCTTATATAAACTATTAAATTTTTTAGAGCAAATTTATTAATTAAAATGAACTCGAGCTAACATTTCAGCATACCATAAGATCGGTTAACAAATCGGCGCGTCCCTTTGGACCCTCCCAAAATCAACAAGAAGCCCGCATAAAACTCTCGAGCGAAGAATGCCAAAGAATTAATTCTCGTCACGCTAACTGTCGAAAACCTTCGCTTATATCGTCTATAGCGCTAAAATCAACAACGCTCCGTACAGACACGGCCCGTGCAAAAGCTTCAAAGAACTAAACGCCATCAATCTCGCACGTGTATGTATCAAAGACTCGTCACCTCTTTGCTAAAAATCTCTTACAGCCGTGTGCGCGCGCGCGCGACTTCAAAGTTAATCCGCTCGTCCTCCGTAGCGCAGCACTGTTTACTCCCCCGAGGAAAGGTAAAAGTCTTATAGCGAGAACCAGCGGCATCAAAGACACGCGACGTTCCTGCTACAGCCGCCTTAGCCTCTAATCCCACTGCATTTGCTGGACGCGCGCGCGAAAGTGAAAGAGAGAGAGAGAGAGAGAGTTGAGTTTCCGGGTAGGTGTTAATCCTCCGCTGTCTCTTTCTGAGCCCCCGTCGAACACATATAACGAGAGGGGCGTAAGGTGACGAAAAAGCTCCGCCTATAACTTGGCTTCTGGGTCACTGTGTGTGCAGATGCTTTTATAAGTGGAACGACGGAAGGGGTGAGAGGAGAGTGAAATTGTGTGAAAATCAATTGCATATATTAAAAATGGTCAACTGTACGAAATATCGAGATTTTACAGCGATATACTAAAATTAACATACGCATGCAGCGCGGCTCACGTGCAGCGGCTTAAAATATTCCTAGAGCATATTGGTACAGTGTGCTGCAGACGGACTCGTAATCTACGCGATAAAAGCTAAGCGTTCGGAAAACGAGGTATAATACCAAATATACACTTCTCAAACGACACGTCGTCCAGCAACGAATTTTATCTCGACAGTCCTTATCCGACGCATACACTTATCTCGGAAATATATCGGAGACAGAAAGGACAAATCAACGAAATGCGTGTGTGTCGGCTTTGGGAAAAGAGAGAAAAAAATACAGGAATTCTAAAGCAAAGGTCATTATCATCGTTATCGCCAGGTCCGAGCTCATGGACTCAACCTCACCTGCAAGTATAGTTTTCGGAATAATAATGCCGCGATAAACATGTCAAGCTTCTTTCACCGCGTTCACATTTTCTTCTATATACTCCAACCTCATTTCCATAAAGTCTCTGTACGATCTTCAATTGAAATTATAATTAACAAACGCACGCGAAATCCGCACAAAGAGCCGGGGAAAATGCAGAGAAACCTCCCTGTCGAAAAAGAAAGCAATACAAGCAACGAAAGCGCAGTTGAGAGAGAGAGAGAGAGAGAGAGAGAGAGAGAGAGAGAGAGAGAGAGAGAGAGAAGCGTATGGGTCGCGCCGATAAGCCATCTCTAATGGTGCAGCCCTCTGCGCGCGGAAAGAAAGAGAGAAAGAACGAAGGAGAGAGAGAGAGAGAGAGAGAGAGACACGCGTAAAAGCCGCCGTTAATCGAGGAGAGTAGTGTGCGACGACTACGAGGACGACGACGGTCAACTTTAATCTCGAATTCCAGAAACAGGAAGCCGCGGTATAATTCGGTAGATTGTCGGAGTGAGAGAGAGAGGGGAGGGGAGGGAAAGGGGGCTCGAGACACGAATTATCGTAAAAGTGAATTAAATTGGCCTCTCCTTCTCTGTCTGGTTTACCGCGTTTGCTGCTGCTGCTGCTCTGTGCTGTAATATAGGCGAGTGTTTGAGCCACTCTTCAGCCCCGGGAAAACATTTTTCGTATCTCTTTATATAGTTCCGAGCCTCGAGCAGCAGTGCCATTAATATAATGCATATTCCGGCGGCGGTGTGTATAAACGTGCAGAGTGTCTCTGCGGAGGTCAGCGTTGTTAATTAACAAATTGCGTTTCATATACACTTTTTTGCTTGGCATTCGAAGTTTATCTTCGGACCACTCTTATCAGCGTTGCTCTAAATCGAATCGTAAATGTGTATACAATGTGTATCCGACAATTACTCGAGGCTAGGAAAAAAGAAACGATCGATCGTTTTCGGGAATATACCTTTTTCAGCGCGCGCGGTCATTATAAACTCGATCACCCATTCATAAGTGGAAATTGACATTTAATTTTAACCCGTTATATGCGAGTGCGCGCGTTCAATCAGATATCCGGAGAGAGAGAGAGAGAGAGAGAGTGCTGAGTGATATTTAAATTCGGTGAAACTTGCAACGGAGGTTAATTACAGCGGCGTCCTTAAAATAGCGTGCCATCGGGGCGTCAACGCGGAAATTGCGCTAACAGAATTATTATCGGCGCAACATAACGACGGAACCTGTCATTATAGCCGTATGAAATAATAACTCCGAGCAATTTGCCGATCTGTCGCTGATGGAGTTTCAGTGCGGATTAATTTTAAACTGACGTGCGCGATATGTGGCTTCAATCACTATAGAGGAGAAAAATTTTCTTTTTTAAAAAGTTCTAAAATCTCAATTTTCTGGTCTTTCTCCAATTTTAATAATATACTTTTCTCAAATAATTAAACAAATCCAAAATCAGTCTCTTTACACGCGACGCAATCAATCAAAACAGCCGCACGCGACGATTCCCATCAATCACGCAGCACATAGAGGCGGTTCTATACAATAAACCTCAAAAAGTCCAAAAGGAATAACTCGCCCCGCTCGACAAATTGACCGCGCTCCGCCTTTTTTTCGAGCCTTCTCCGTAAGAAAGTGTCCCTCCTACTCCTCGATCTAATCGCTTTTCCATTAAACCGAAAGAACGCCGCTGCCTAATCCGCGATCGATCGTAACCCGATGCAGCCATTTGCATCCTCTCTCTCTCCCTCTCTCTCTCCAATCCCGTCATAAATCTCGCCTCAGCTGCCGCGAATACCTATACATATGCGTGCACTTATATTATCAGCGTTTATCAGCCGGTCCGGCGCATCTGCGAATGCAGCAGCATGTGTGAGGGCGAGAGAAGAATTAATACTCGAGGGAGATGAGAGCGAGGGATAAGGGCGTCCTTAGGGCAAGCTTAGCCGCTACCGTGCTGCGCGAGAAAGAGCTGCGGACGGAGACCACCCTCGAGATGCACGGTAGCCAGGATTAAATGCTGGAGTACACTGGCTGATGAGGATTTTTTCCTTTTCGGACTCGGATACGTGTGTTTCGGGGTGATTGGCGAAACTGGAGTCGACTCGGCTGCGTGTATGTGTGTATGGGATGTTGATCGAGATAGGTGAGGATTCTGAAAGTCATGAGGGTATACGAGAGGAGTATAACGTTTTTCTTTATTGAATTTCTGGCTGAGAGCGTCGTAAAGCTCTGGTCATTTTCATCTGGATTAGATCTTCTGTAAATTTTATACGCACCACGATCGCAACATCGTAAACAAAGTGTAGCCGAACCTTAACGGCAGCTGCTCCGAAAAAACCAGGAGCCAAAATCCATCTGATGCGCTGATCGCCGAAAAAGGGCTCACGCTTCATCCTTCTAGGATTTCACATCTCTCTCTCTGCCGGAGCTGCGGCTCTTTCGGAATTATCGCGAACACAATGCGCGCGCCTTACCCCAGCTCGCCGGCATCGAAGAAGCAGCAGCAGCCAAGGATCTACCGTAACACACTCGTCTCCCACGAATAAGAGAGATATATGTACACACATGCACGGGGAGAGAGAGACAATCGTTGTGGCCCGCTTGTTCGAGTACGCAACAATGCACGGCTGGCTCTCTCGTATCACCGGCGCGGATCAAGCGCTCGACTCATAACTCATATAGAAAGAGAGAGACTTTGCTCTGACCTCTTCCCCCCGTTCGGCCGAAATCTCCTCGAAAGTACCTAACAGCAGAACCGCTGCTCTCTTGTTGCATTATGCAGTGTGCTGCTATAGGTGGAGAGAGAAAGAGAGAGTGAGAGGGGGTGTATATGCGCGGAGAATCAGAGATGGATAAGGGAGAGATTGGGGTTTGCGGTAGATTCTTCATTCTCGCTATATAACTATACACACAACACACGCGCGCAGCGGTGTGTATTCCTTATTCTTTCTTCAAGATGGGAGCGCGGGATAAAAATCCTTTCTCGGGCGGTATTATGTTGGTATAAGTGCCGGATAATCACGCGCGGTTGTCGGGTGCGCGCCTACGACGGTGGTCCGCTTTTCTTGGGGGAATCCCGAGTTTTTCCGAAGAAGCCTGCACTACTGGATTAAGCTCGAGTGCGTATAATATAAGCACGAATAAAATGTGGTTTAAATTAATTCTTATACGTATTGTGAAAAATTACAAATCTCCACTCGCGCAGCGCGAAGATTACAGCGAAAGAGTATAAATCAAGATGAAGTCGTATATGTTCAGCGAGCACATCTTCCGTACAGCTATATCCGTATACATCGCCGCGCGAGAAAGGCGAAAGATCAACGATCGGTCCTGCAAGAGCACAGTAGTCTAGGGACCCCGTAGCAGAACTAGCGCGAATCTGTCCGCCCACATGATTCACGAGGACGGCTCTACTACACCATTTCTCTCTCTCTCTCTCTCTCTCTCTCTCTCTCTCTCTCTCTCTATATATATATATATATATATATATATATATATAACGTATACAGCCGGAAGTGGCGAATTTCGAGTATTTACGAGCCGGCAATTGAAACGTTAATCAGATTCCCTCCCGCGACTAATTCCCTATAATTCCTTCTTTAAGTAGGCGAGCGCGCCGCGGCTCTTTGAAAAATGACTCCGAGGATTTATGCGCCGCGCCGGCTCGTAATTTACGTCTTAGAGCGTGTTTTCGGCATTGAATGAGCTGCACGCGCGATACCTATAATACGATTAAACATTGTGCGTGTGTATAGCCGAAGTGAGTGTAGGCCGAATGAACGCCCTCTGCGGAGATTAATTTTTTGGTGAGTTATTGGACGTGTACGTATACGCGCGTAATTGTACATTGATTTATATTTAAAGAAGAAAATATCGAAAGCTCGCACACGGCGATACGAATTTTTCAAATCAGTCGACTCTGCAGCTCGAATCTCGTGATCAACATCTCAAGAAACGCATCTCGGTATCTGCGACTCATTCATTTAGGAATCTCTCCTCCGGATGGCAGAAACGAGCTACTACTCGTATGCGCATACGTGTTCATCGTGCTTAACACACGCGCGCGTCTCTGGGGCACGATGGACCCCCCGGCTTCTCTCGCTGCTCCTTAGTTCTCTTTATGCCGCGCTCTCGTGATGGTCCTTTGCTTCTCGGTATTTTTTTCCTCTCTTTCCTTGCCCCTGCTCTCTTCCTCTAGTGTACAATTCCTCGTAATACACGCTCATATTTCAAGATTAAGAGGAAGCGAGAGCGAGTCGAGGTATGGAGCTGAAGGCGAGAAGGAGGAGAGCTGCGATGCGGTAGCCCGAGAATCACAGCTTTATTATAGTTATATTACGTATCAATTTGTTTGCGCTACAAGTCTACGTTCACAAAACGGCAAAAAACCAAAGAATCATCTATACCATTCGCGTCTCGTGCGAATATTCTCCGAGAGCTTGCGACAAGCTCCCGCGCGCACAACTTAATTGCAAGCTGCATGCGTAAGGCCGCGCGCACACGCGGAAATTCAAAAAGTAATGAAAAGTGGGAATGTTGGAATTCCGCGACTGCGCGGCAGCCGTATAATCCGCAAACACGCGGGCGAAACAGTACGCCCGCCGCGGAGGAGAGAAAGCATCGCGGACGTGTGCAGCTGCAAGCACGTGTAATATAAGGGAGAAGAAGAATTCGCGCGCGCTGAAGGAATGCACGCCGTATACGTATTACGTAGTTCCGCGTACATACCGTCGCGCGTGGCTTGATTCGAAGGCTGAAATTAGCGCGAGATTAAAGTTCTCGGAGGGATGGTGTTATATATTGCTTCTCATTGTTCTTTAAAAGTCGCCGACGTGAGCTTTTGATAGGAAGAGACGTGTATGATTAATGTGGCGATGAGTTGTTGATGAAGATGAAGCAAATAGAATAGCTGGTTGTGAAAAAATGCAACATCTTTTAATTCATTCTTACTCTGCATTTAACTTCGGACGAATTAAGTTTATTTAACTTTGATCCTCGGTTTATACCGTGAACGAACTGTTTTATTATTGGTCAGCGAGGAAATGGAAACCATTATCTATGTAGTCCTTCCGCGAATAATTATTATTTATTTCTGAAAATCCTTCTAAAAGTAAATCAACAGGTGAAAAAGGAGCGGAAGTCGGTGATTAGATTAAGAGTCTCTTCACTGTATACAAATCCAACGCTTGAAACAATTTGAATGAATCATCGAAATTCGCTATAAAATTTCATTCCAGGAACTAATGACTCCTTCCTGCGTCTCGATGATGCAGTTGATGATAAAAAAATCGCACCAGCAGAAAACCGCGAAAAGAACGCATCGGGCGAAGACACCCCCTGCAGACGAGAGCCCAGCATCCAGAAACACAGCAGCAGACACACAACACGTCTGTCTCGCTCTCTCGGCTCTTGTTCACTAGTGCGAGTTTAATTAACTCTGGCCGGTTGCTTTCTGTCAATATTTTCGCTGGCCCAACGACGCGCAGCAGCTTCTCTCCTCCACACCCCCGCGTATACAGCGCACATATAGCGAACTGGCGCGCACACGTCTCTATGTGCTCAGAACGTCTCTCGGCGTGCCGGCGTCAAGGGAACGACGAGAGTGAGACCGCGTAGACTCGAGCGCGCGCGGGGGATCCTATGTACTGTACGTGTAGATAGAGTCGAAACCCGAGCTGCGAGTATGTACGACGAGGAGGAGATGAGTTTATAACCGCCTATGCGGAACTGGTCTCCACTTTAGGACTCGAGTGTCGGGATTGCTTGATGGGAGATTGGCTGTACTCAGAGTAGCTTGATTGATTGCTTTGCCTGAGACGCAGTGTTTGCTGGTACAAGCCCAAATTTTCAACATCTGAAAAAAGTAGCTCTCCAAAATTCTTTCGATCCGAGCTCATCCATACAACACGGGTACATGCACACACATCGAAAACCTGCAGAGTATGGCCCTATACAGCGCACATCGGAATACGCCGCGATCCGCGCTCGCGACAAGCTCTTTCTTGCGGGGTATTCGATCGATGCAGGAGGTCGCGACCTCGTCGCCCCGCGAGGTAGTCACGACGAGCGTCTCGCGAGTCACGAGCCATTACGAGAGAGAGCCGAGCGCGCGCACAGGTATATATATTTAAGAGCTCGATCGCGCAGCCGCCGCCGCCGCCGCTTCGGTGTACTTGTCGTCGAGCGAGTAGTACGCGCAATTCGTTGTACTCGACGGTGTATATAAAGTGTGCGCAGAGCTGCGCTGCGGTATTGGGGTAGAGCGAGAGAGACAGAGAGAGAGAGAGAGAGAGAGAGAGAGAGAGAGAGAGAGAGAGATTGCGAGGAAGAGAAAGAGGAATGGTCAGACGCGAGGTGAAAGGATAGCGTTGGGGCAATGCTTACGTTGTGATGTAATAATGTCAGTGTACATATATGCGGAGATTAATCTATTATGTTTACGAGATATGAGATTATCCATACGGAGAAAATCGAATGAAAAATGGCGGCGATTTTGCGGTATTTAAATTTCCCGAGGGGAGACATGATCGCCTGTGTCGACGATCGCGATCTGATACAACGGCGACATTCTTTCGCGTTTACTGGATGTGCGTCCCCGACGAGTCGAAAGCATCTCTGCGCTGATATCACCGGAAGGGTATACTTTATCGGACAAGTGCTTATAAATAAATTATGAATTTCTTTTATTTAAAAAAATAGTCTTAGCCTCTAGCTCGTAAACTATTCCACAATAGAAACGTTTTCCCCATTGAAATACGCACCGAGGGACGGAGATTTGAAAAGTCAAAACTTTCCAGCGTCCCATTCAGCGCTCGGCTAAGTCGAATCCAATTGCGGGTGTAATTTATCTCGGCGCGCGCAAGGCGCATTTTTGAAAGCTCGAAAAGTGTCGTTCCGACGGAAAATAGCCAAATAAAAAAGCCGAAAGAAAATCTCTCCGGCACATCTGCCGTCGACCATTCAAAGTGTCGTCTCTCCCTTCGCGGAGGACAAGTCTATTCAGCTGCGCGAATGAATAGATGCAAGCGGTGAGTATAGCATGCGCGTCGAGGATTCGAAAATCAAAGTAGCATCAAATGTGCATCAACGCTTGGAAATAATAAATAAACAGTCGATATCGAGGAACGATTAAAATATCCTCGCGGAAAGCGCAAGTTAATCAAAAGCAACGCGTCCGACCGCGGGATAATCCTCGAGGCGAAAGACAATCAGCACCTGAAGAAAGCCCAGCAAAGACCCCCGGCAAACCGCTTACTTAATCACCCTCCAGATTAAACACAGAGAGTAGAGAGACGGAGCACTGTGCAACCCACTTCCTCGGTCCGTCCTCCTCGCTGTCTCCGTTCCGCATCTTACGCATGCATGCATGCAAGCATACACATATAGCTCACTCCCTCTCGTCCTCTAATATATCTATATATATATATATATATATATATATATATATATATATATATATATATATATATATATATATATATATATATATATATATTATATATATATATATATATATATATATATATATATATATTATATATATATATATATATATATATATATATATATATATATATATATATATATATATATATATATATATATATATCCCTATACGCGAATGAGGTCCAGTGTCGTCGACATCGGTGGTAAATACACATTGTGAAACACGGCGTCGCTTTGAATAATAAATCAATTTCGCCGGGCGCTGCACAAAGACGATATACGTACACATGCACACACTACGTAGAGGATCCATGATTATGTATGGTCGCCTTGGAAGCTCGTGTTTAGCTGTATATACGCGCACGATCAGGGAGGGAGAGAGAGAGAGAGAGGTGCAAGTTCGTCGCGTGCCGCGTAGGTCTGATCCCGCGCACGGGCTTAGTTCTTTGATGTGTATTGAGTTAGAGGAGTAGCGACGTGTGCTTGGTTTGCTCGAGGCGACACACCCACTTGTCGTCGTTCAGTTTAGTGTATAATATGCTGTATACTTTTCTTGCTGGGTTTTGAGAGTTGTGGTGCTCAGGGGAGGGACGTTTATTTTTACGCCCATGATTTCGACTGAGGTGCAAGGACTGTGAGGGCTGGCTTGTTGACAGAGTGAGTAGTCGTTATTTGTGCGTGATGTATAGCTATATATGAAGTACAATGAAAAGTATGCATTAAACGTTACCGAATTTATGATTGTAAAATGAACCTGTAACCAAAGAAGCCCTCAACCGAATCCAAAAGCCGTCGCGAACAATTGCAACAATGGTAGCGCGCAGCCTCGAAGGAAACCCTCTGTGTATGACAAACTTTCTCTTGTCCGCTCGCGTACGTACACTTCTCTCCATCGAAGCCGCTCAGCTCCTTCATCAACGAACCGCGAGCAACATACCGAGATTCGTCGGCCATAATACCTCTTTCCTCCTTCTCGGGCGCGTATAACTAATGCCAACTAGTTTCGCGGGTTCGGACACTGGTTTTAGAGGCTAGCCCCGAAGCCTCTGCACCCTCTCTCTCCTTTACATAATGCCAGAACAGAAGTTCGTAGGTCGACAAAGAGGTGCGGTGGCCGTTTCGACCAACGAGGATTAAATGCGCACACTGTCCTTTATTGAAAAAAAAAGTTTTTTTCGTAATTAAAAAAAAAAACGAAAAAAGCTCCGCCAAATTATTCATCGAAGCCTCAACCCATCGCTCGAAGGAATCATCAAAGAGCGTCGGCCGAAAAATCCGAGTCCCATTGCAGCCAATCTCATGCGCACTCTCGCGCATACGTACATATAGATCAGTCGGAAATCAGCGCGCGACTTGTTCGACGCGCAATTATTGCGATATTGCTTTCCGAGCGAGCGAGAGCGAGAGAGAGAGAGAGAGAGAGAGAGAGAGAAAGAGAGAGTGAGACTCGCGGCGCCATGGCTACGCGAGGGCGGATCGCCGGGATATTGGGCATTCAATCCCAGCCTCTCCTCCCCCCTCTAACAACGCATTAACATGCATGAGCCCTGCGTGATTGTTTTACCCTTACTCTCGCTCTCGCTCTGTGTGTCCGTATATAGGTATAGGCTCGCCGTTGGTTTTTGGCTGTAAGGTATATACAGAGAACGTCTCTTTCTCTCGTTTGGGAGTCGAAAAGGATGGAAGCGAGAGAGATAGAGAAGTGAGTCGGGCCAATGAGATGGATGTACATATGAGGGGATGAAAAGTCTGATGGATGTTCGGGGAATGATGGCATTTGAGCATGCAAAGCACGATTTTTTCTCTAAATGGAAACAATGCACACGATGTATAACTGTTATAATAACAACGATAAGACTGAATTCCCGTATATACTATAATCTAGTCAGTGTACACATAGATTTACACGCTACCACTGGCAGACCAGACACTACGCGAGCGCGTAATCAAACCTGTACACAATGTTCGCTTCCGGCGGCGGATCATTGTTAAAATGCGCTCTACACCGACAGCGTTTTAGTCTTTCTCTCTCGTCCGCTAAATATAACGTCGAAACGCATAAATAGACAAAGCAGCGTTCGCATCCACGAATATCCGCGCAGCGATGCAAATTTAATGCCGCAAATATCGATGCCAGAGGGAAAAGTGCGTGGATGAGGCACTTCTGTTTCGCTTTTTCGGCTCTTCGCCCTTCTCTACTTCGCGGCGCTTCGCTATATACTGTACGCTCGATATACGCGCGAATGAAATTTTCAGGAGGAGCCTGGCTGCGCTCGGTTTTCGGCGGACAGCTGCAGTCAATCTCGGAAGAGCGAGCGAGAGAGAGAGAGAGAGAGAGAGAGAGAGAGAGAGAGAGAGAGAGAGAGCGAGAGAGAGATTTCAACTTTTATTCGAGAGAGCGATAGACAATTGTCACGCGTCCGTCGGGGAATAAATTGTATCTGCTGTTTTATTTTATTCATATGGTATGTACAGCGCGGAAGATTGACGATACTGTGTCCGATCGGAAGTAATTAGCACCGATATTGGCGGGAAATTCGAACTCGAGATTTTTGCAGCTCTTACGATTTGTCATATTCGATTAACGGTAATCCGCTCGACTATAAAAAAAAGAGGAAGAAATTTTTTTCTTCCATTACTACAAGCGTATAATACATACACACATAGCAGGCAGTAGTGCAGAGCTCGTCGACACGCTCCGTGTCTCGCGGCGTGTCTGTACCGTCATATAACCAGCGCGTTTGCATGCGCCTCTCCCCGATAATACGCTCGTATAGTAAAACGAGGACAGGCTCCGCTGTCGAAGTACCTTAGCTCGTCTCTGCGACTTGCGCCTTATAATATGCGGCGGGGAAGAAGAGTCTACAACGTGCCGAGCCCATGAATAGTAAGCGGTTTTATAAAAATGTTGATTTAGCCGAGCGTACGGTACTATGTGTGTGTGTGTGTGTGTGTTGTATACAGCTTGCCCATCGTGTGTAATATAGTACGCTACACGATGGTTTCGAGGAGCTGATATTACTTTCCAAGAGCGAAGTGATTAGGATGTGTTTTTGGTTGGTCAGTGCGGCAATATTTTTTTTTTTAAATTAACGTTTACTTAAGTTTTGGACTGGCTCTTTCCCCTTGAACTATCCATATCTCCGATCGGCGACGATATAGGTGGCGCATAGGCACTTTCTTACTTCCCTTATCAAGATCTGCGATGGAGATGGTATATATCTAGCAGTATGCCATCCGTCTTAAAAATGCCCTTTGCTTGGCTTGCTGCTTGGGACGTCCATGCTACAACTGCACCGCTAATTAACATACTGTTAAAAGTAACTGCAGTCTCACTACTGCTAAGTACGCCAGTTCATTTTCGTAGCAGGGACGCAAAAGTCGATAAATTATAATCAAGCGTTGCATTTCAATGCAATATATACTAGAATCAAAATCTTCACACAGGAATATCAGCAATCCAAAAGACTGCACACACAAACAAAACCGCGGCTTTCCTCGGCGAGGCGTAATTTCTCCCCGCGACTGTAGCGCTCGTTCTGTGCTCGTCCTCTCTCCCTACTTTGCCCTCTCGCACTCTTCTATATACACACGCTCGCGATGAAATCAGATAAGACGCCATGTTTGCAGCACTTTGGTGTCATCCCGGCGCGGGCGGCCAATCAGCGCTCGCCGCGAGAGAGACAGAGAGAGAGAGAGAGCCGAGCAAGTATATATAGCTATATACATGCATATTTAAGCTCGACGCGAGCGAGCGAGTTTTAAACTCGAGCGCGGATGCTGATCCGCTGTAATTAGCGTCGCTGCGATCAGTGGGGCGCAGCTAACCCGAGCACGAGATTCGCCGAGTCTCTTTCGTCGCGACGATGGAACGAATGGAGAGCAGCTGAGAAGAGAAGAAGAAGAGGAGACAAGAAGGAGATGGAATCGAAGGACAAAGGCGCTGCGAGATTGGGATTTTGCCGGTTCAATGAGGTGCTTGTTTGGAGTCGATCATTGACGGAATTTTTTATTGAATATACAAAAAAATCGTAATTTTTCTACACACCGTGGAGAGATTCCGCGATCCGTCTAATATTCAGCGAAGCAGCCTATAAAAGTCGCGACTGCAAGCCTCGAGACATTGGGTCTCGTTCGACGTTTCGACCGGTAATGACTTTGACGTCCAGCAGCAGCAGCCCTGAGAGTATTGGCAGCGCGACGACGCGACGGCTTCGACTTTCTTTGATCGTACCGCAGAGAGGAGGATTCTTTTGCGGTTTGAAAAAAACGAGAGCCTTTCGCTTATTTGGTAACGCTGGGGCTCTGGTTCCGTTCCTTTCCTTCTGTCTTCTCTCGTTTTTTTTTTTATTCTTGCCGGACACGACCGAGTGCGGATAAATATTTAAGATGTTTAACAGGTTTTCTTAATACTCGTGCCTCTTAAGTGACTTTCGTTTGACTTTTTTTTTCGTTTGGTTTCGAGAGGTGTTTGCGGAGTCTGTGAAATAGATTAAGCGGTTCGGGGATCTATTCCCGCCGAGAAGATACGTTGATAAATATTTGATTACTAATCGCATTGTTTGGACATCGCGAGGTGTGTGCCGCGAACACTTTTGTAATTTATTCGCAGATACGCGTATAAGATATCTATATGATCTATTTTCAGACAAATTGAACGGGGAGAAACTTTTCAATTTCTCGGTGATTTAAGATTTTCATCGAATAACATTATTATTTATCTCGATCGACACGGCCAATTAAATTTCACGGAGTTCAAGTATAACGCGTTCGCGGATAAGATAAAACCTCGCGGCACGAAAACCAAATAACACGAATGTGTATCTCGGAGGAGGATTTATATGCGATTTTCTTCTCGCTGGGATCTTTGGATTTTGTTAATTGATCGAAGATCAGTGGAGCGAGACTAATTGATCGAGCAGCTTGCGCGCCAGACAAATCGAGGAAGTGCTTTATCGCATATCGCTCCCGATGCTTTTTTTCGTATGCGCCAACGAAACAAGATTTATGGATAGTGTACGATTATTTTTGTTAGATTCGAACGTCGATGCTTCAATATTTTAGGATCGACGGGCTTCGCGGAGTATTTTCGTCGGTATATTGGACTGATTCTTTTTTTTATTTTTGAGGCGATTATATAGGAGCTGTACTAATTATTTATAAATTCAGTAGATTATTTAGTTTTATCAAGGAGTGGAGCGTATAAATATACGAGCTAAGCGAGAACACTGCAGTGATAATGAATTTTCACTCGTCATATTCTATTTATCGCCGCTAGAAAAACGTGTCGTTATTATTAGAAACTTTCCGGCTAATTGCTTACTTACATACACATCCTCGAGATAAGAATAAAGAAAGCCAACCGACCGGTATATACCCCACCTCTCTTTTCACCGCGATAATAACGCAAAAAGACTGCGTACACACATAACCATTGTCAAAACACAGCACAAACTCTCCCCCTCCGCGTCTCCTTCCAATGAAAGGAAACAAAATTTTAATTCGCGCTCTCGACCAAACACACATGCGAAGTATACGCAACAATAGGTCCCCGAAAACAGCAACGACAATGGCTACGGTCCTATAGGTATACATAGATACCGGCCGCGATTTGTCCCTACAACGCGTAAGACTTTCGCGCGATATTTCGGGAACACCCATCGGGGCATTGTGCTCCCGTCTGCTGCCGGTTGGTCGCGTTCGTGACCGGATCGACGAATCACACGTTTGTAAGCGAGTTTATGCGCTGCGCCAGATAGAGTCGTAGATATGTACGGCGTGTATTTACGGGGAGGTCGGGATGAAGTTTTAGAAAGATCGCCATGGTTGCGTTGTAGGTATATAATAAAGCGGAGAAATGCGCAGGCTGTCTCTTCTATTCAGGGGATCGGATGAGTCGGGAAGTGGGAATGAAAGGTGACGGGGAGGAGGTGAGGGGTGGTTTTATACGGCGAGCGTTGAATAGAGGACGTGTTATTGTAGTCGTGTGTGTGCCTGTGTGGACATGAATGTTGGTAATTCGTTTGGGTAAACAAAATAATTCGGTTTGTATGGAGATGTTGATTTTTTTCTTCAATATTTCATATATAAAAATATAATTGTTACATAGCTTATATATTAAACCGTCTAATCCCACCGCCAGACTCAAAAATCCAACCATTTCCCTTTCCCACCCAAATTCAACACGCGCGCACATACACACGTATACCTTACAAACTATCCAACAAACGGCAGCATCGATACTCCGATCCAGATCCCAATCTCATCCGCATCAGACACAGACACATCCAAAGCCCGCGCTTATTACTACGTACAGATGTCCTACAAAAGCGCGTACGAGGCCACATTTCGCCCGTACCCTGATGTGAGCTTGCTACACACACGCGCGCGCGCATCAGTCCTCTCCGCGCGTGACAATAATGGAGCAGCAGCATCAGCCGCGCTCGCTAAGTAGCGATCCCGCAGTATAGGTACGGTCGGACAATAGCCCGAGACCCCCGAGCGCGTGTATTTTGACTTTTTGACAGATGGCCGCCCCCCTGCCGTTCTCGCAGAGTCGAAAAGCCAATCCCCACAGGTATAAGCCCGGCGAAGAAAAGAACAGCAGCAGCACCTCGAATTTTCTGCTGACAGAAGAGAGCAGCTCATCGCGCGCGAGAGAGAGAGAGAGAGAGAGAGAGAGAGAGAGAGAGCGACACCCTGTGATTTCGAGAATCGCGGATGATCGGCCCGTGAATGTATAGAGGTGTATACTGGAGGATGCTGAGACGGCCACAATGAGTCGGGGGATGCGTATTTACGTGTGTGCGTATGGAGAGGGGACGACGATGATGACTTCTTTTGGACGAGGATGGTAGGGGGTTTTTTGGCTGTTTTTTTTTCTCTCGGGGAGCAAGGGAAATGAGGAAGTGCTGTGTTTGTGTGGAGGGAAGGAGCGACGTCTCATTCGAGAACGTTTAGGTGAGAGAGGGATGCTTTCTTCGGGGAAGCCTTGTAGCGGGAGTCTGAATTAATGTTTTACGCATGCTGCGCTATTGAGGAGAGTATCGGTGATTTTGGATCGTTTAGGGAATACGCGCATGTTTTTGTGGTGCGCTGCCATGAATTGATGTTTCCTGTGCCCGCGATCCCCTGTACCTATCGGCTTGAAAAAAAAAAAAAAAAAACGAATATCTATCAATGAAAAAACTGTAACGGACAGGCGCTATTGTTTCTTCAAATTAATTTTTTCGAGTCCCAAACTTCTCCTACACATGTTCACCACATACTCTCGTATGTTTACGCAGTTCGCCAGCTCAGTAAAAATCAAAGCAAACAAACACGTAAACTTTCGACATCCCCTATGAGCATGCCGTTACCTACTTTAAAAACCATCCTCTCACGTGTTCCACACATACCCCAGCTAACCACAAACAAATATCCGCCAAACGAAAGCGTAAATACGAGCGTCTCAGCACGAGCCCTTATAAGTAAAGCCATCGAGCTCCTTCACTTTCGTCATCTGCTCTCGGCATAGCTCGCTCCCTCCCGTCGCGCGCTCGGTCGTATTTACAGAAATGCGGTCAGTCCTGATCGATGTCCAACGGTCCCAGCCAAACTCTCTCCCCCTCTGTCGTACGAAAAAATGATAGCTTCTTCAGAGAGTCGCATAGGACCCCGAGAAGAAGAAGAGGAGACAGCGTGACTTCCTGCGTGTCCCAGAGACACACGGGCAGAGCCGGATAAAGGAAAACTGAAAGGAGTCATATACGCTCGAGGGAGAAAGAAGAAGGTTAAGTAGGGATCGAGAGGAGGAAGAAGAAGAAGAAGAAGAAGAAGAAGAAGAAGACGGAGGAGAAGAAAGAGAGTGTGCAATCCGCGGCCACCCTGCGCGAGCGAGCCTCGCCCGTGATTTATGGGTCGCCGTAATGCCCGGCGATTCTCCGCTCATAGAAATATTTGTGCGCTCCTGCCTTTATGCCAGGCAAAACATTTTCATTTGCCGCCGAGTCGAGCATGTGTGCAGCCCTCCGCTGCATATAGGTATACTTTTGTCCGGTGCTGCAGGCGGGAAAAGTGAAACGTCACGTGGATTCATATGTATATGCACGTTGTATGGTCGCCTGGACCACCTGCGCTTCTCGCGAAAAAGCTGATGTCTCAACTGTGCCTATCGAGAGAGGAGTAGGGAAAAGAATCCCTGCAGAGGTGTGTGTTGCGCAAAAGGCGTTGGTATGTTAATTTTCTTTTTCTAGGAAAATAGTTCAACCGATACACACGTACACGTGTACGGGTATATTTTTAGTACGCGATTTTTCACTCGAAATCAATTTCCATCTGATTACCTGGATTGAAATTTACTGTCCATACGCACGAGCCGGGCAGAAACATGCCCAACACGTTCCCGACCGAAAGATCGTAAATTAACTTCCCCCCGATAATGAAGTAATTGATACATATACCGGCTATTTTTGTTCTCGATATGCTCGCCGTAATCTTTTCATAATCATCATCGCGCTTTGCTCTCATTGCTGATTATGTATATGCACAGTCGAGAGAGATTCTCGCCAACACCTTGAGAGCGCGCGCGCACGCATATATATGCGCTAATTAATTAATCCGCGCGTTTCCGTTATCCGCCGCGTATCGCTTATACACTCTGCGGGCGAAATTCGCAGGGAGAGAGAGAGAGAGAGAGAGAGACGGAGATTATATTCGGTATAATTGATCGGTTAATTAATTGAACTGGTCTTGTTTTTATCGCTGGATATCGTGTGCTTTTGAACTCTCGAGGCTGCTGTGGTGGCTCGAGGTTATACACTCGTAGCAGCCTTCTTTCGATTAGCCGCGTGTTTCACGTGGATTTGCTTGCTTCATTAAGCGGCTTTGCTTTGGGCTCGCAGCGAGAAGCCGATGTCATTACTTTTGTGCGGGGATATCGGTAATTCGAGATGATCGATTATTTCACTGAAAAGACGCATCGAGTAAAATCGATATTACAGAATAACGCAATATTTCAAATCTCATACGATTCTTCCACATATTCCAGCTCAATTAACCATTGAGCAAGAGACTCGTGCTGTCCAAACAACCGGGGACACACGCACGGCTAGCCACGGGCCGTTTCTTGTTCCCACCAGGCAGCTCGACCATTATCGCGCCATAATGAAAAAGCGTCAATGCGAGGGACACATCTAACTCGAGAATTTACGGCGCAACTAGCCAACCGAATTGTGAAAACGGCAGTTGCGAGGAAGAAAGAAGCTGCTCAAAAGACGTATGGAGAAAAAAGCTCGAGTCGAATGTGTGTTGCCTACACACACGCACACGGAAGGTGTCCGCTATAAATTATACGGCATTCACTCGAGGCTCTTTCCATTGACGCGCTGCTGCAGCTTTCTTCCGTTGGGCTTACATGTGGGTGGTATTTTCTCTCTCGTTCCTCTCTCCTCGAAATATCGCATTGGAGGAGAGGGGAGAGATGGCTTACTCTACTTTTCGTCTTTATGAGTGAAACCGGGCATTGAGACGTCAATCAAGGCTGTGTGGGTGAAGGCAGGAAGTGGACGCTGCGTGTGTATGGGATTTTTGAACGCGTGTATGAGGAAAGGGCGCGATTTTTCCGACGACGGGGAGGGTGTTGGACGTGTGTTCGAGTGGGGATTTTACAGGGGTTTTTGGATGTCGCAGAGAGAGATGGGAACGATTTTACGGATATCGGCTCTGGAACGGATGCGCGAAGAAAGCGCCCTTTCTTCGGGGGATCGGATTTTCGTCTTTCTTGGAGTGGAATACAGGGACTCGGGCGTGAAAACTGAAAACCCGTGTATGTTGCTAATTTCCGTTTTCAAACCGTGAAATTTATTCAGTTTACAGGTTAAACGATGACAGTGCCCAACTCAACTTTCATAAAAAAAAATCTCTCACGATAACTCTGCGAAACATATCGATCGTCGCCTGAAAAAAGGGCCATCTCCCTATCACCCAAGAAGCGAAATCTGCCGCTGAAAATCCAAGCCAGAGCAGCAGCAGCAGCTCCATCAAAAAACAAATTCATATATCCCAGCCAACAGCAGCAGCGGCGGCGACGTCGGCGGGGCAGTGCAAAAAATTCCGAAAAAACGAAGAAGCAAATATCGAAAACAAATACGCAGCCTGCGATTATCGGGAGAGAGACGCGCGAACCTGCTCCTCGCGCACACATACACGAGTACGCGCAAAGTACAGTCGCGCACGTACACACCCACATAGAAAGAGAGAGAGAGAGAGAGAGAGAGAGAGAGAGAGAGAGAGAGAGGGAGAGAGAGAGTTAGAAAGCTACCGCCGGGCGACAGGGCGACGCAGCAGCCGACAGACAGACGGATGGACAGTTTGACTTTGCATGAATGCGCAGATGCGGGTGCAACAGCTTGCGTAACGCGCGGCCCCGGCCATATTGCACTGGCTGTCAATCACCATCGGCGCCGAGCGCGCGCTTTTCTCACTCGGCCGGCCGTGAACGAGCCGCGAGATTGCTGCTGCCGCTGCAGTTCGCGCTCTCTCTCTCTCTCTCTCTCTCTCTCTCTCTCTCCCTCTCTCTCTCTCTCTCTCTCTCTCTCTCTCCCTCTCTCTCTGCTCTATTCGTCCTTTTGGGGATAGGGATCCGCGCGCGATATATGATATTCCGGGCTTGCAATTAAATGCGAGGGATATTGTATTGTATACGCTGAGGGAGCCGATTGCCCCGGCAAATTTTTCGGCTCTGCCGACGGATTTTTCCTGCCTTCGTTTTTTCGACGAAAGTGGATGTGTCCCTATCTCTCGCTCGCTCTCTCTCTTTTTTTATTTTCCCGGAGCTGAGGGAGAGAGTTTTGCCCAGCGATTTTCGAGGCTTTATATGCATGGGGGCAAGATATTATTTTGTGTCTTCTTTCTCTTTGGTTCCGTTGTGTACTCTATTTTCAACCGACTGCGCGGGTTGTTTATGACAATTTTTCGCGGACTATCGTTGCGCCATCCGTAACCGTAATCTATCTTAAATACCGCTATACGGCGCGAGCGCATAGTGCCTCGCCTCTATCTACATAATGGAGAGAACGCATGCATCATGCTTTTCGGGGCTTAACAATCCTAAACCGACGACGAATCTTCCCCATATATTAACGACATAATTTCACGATTATACACTGCGCGTGATGTTATATGGTATGTTTGTGCACGACGGATGTATAAATTTGAGTTAACGAAATATTTCACGATACATCATCGTGTGAAAAGAGACACCTCGGATTAATTTCTGCGGGGACAATGGCTTGGCTTCACCGAGAAATTCAAAAATTCATTCGATTACTCTTAAGGGTACTCTTAAATACAATACCGGCGAATTCGATTTCGTGAAATCTCGATACATACGAAATGAAAAGCGCTTTAAATCGCAAAATCGACGAATTTTTTGCTCAGCTGCTCTGTGCATCCGCGCGCGCTAAAGTCGAGCGGCAACTAAAAACACGTTTCGAAATGGATAATGGAAATGCGGGTGAAACGAGAAGATGCCCTAATGGAAAAGCTCTTTGCTTGAAATTCTTTTATAGCTGAACACTCTTTCGACTAAGATCGCCTCCCGAAAACACTCGTCGCCCAATAAATAAAGCGACGTTGATCAATCACGCTCTCGATCAAAAGACTCGACTCATCAAACGCTCTCGAATATAGCCATCGCTCAATTATCAATATCCCTCGCCCCCCGATACAAGCTAAAAAGCTGACGGAAATAAAACGTGCGTCTCTACTGGTATATACCGGGAAAAAGAAGAAACGACTGATGCGCGCGCGCGCGCGACCATGAATATTTCGACGCCCCGCTTATTTATGCAATATACACTTGGGTTTCTGCGGACGTCGCTCACCGGCGGCAGCTCCTCTCGATTTCCTAAGAACAGAGCGAATAAATACGAGCGTGCGCGCTTCGCGGTGATATATTCCCGGGGGCGGGTTCCGAGCGAAGGAGGAAGGAGGAGAACTGCCGGGCATTTAGTCGTTCGCGAGGCGGTAGTTTGCCCTGAGTGTATAAATCTCGGCTGTTCGAACGGGCGAGACTCCCCTCTCGTATACACCACTGTGTGGTACCGTATACTCGTTCGCGGTACTGCTCCGCTGCTGTACTTTTAGGATACCCCGGCGCTGCGCTGCAGAGGTGTGACTTCGAGTTTTGGCTTCTTCGACTCCAGCTGTGTATGGGGGTTACAAGTGTTGAAATTATTTATCGATATGAATACCGGGTATTGAAAGGATTTTCAGGTGATGGAATAAAAATGCGAACAGAACAGTGAAACCAATCTAGGGAAAAAAAGAATTTCTACAACTCCGTCTCATGCATAGCGAAACTCCCATAAAACCACATTAACCGCCGAAGCTTTTTTCCGACCACCGAATTCCGCACCGACCAATCCATATCTTTTCCAGCATGCAGCATATAGGCGACCCCCGCGTTCGCGGTATATAGAGAGAGAAGGGGTTGCGCGCTCGCAAAAGTGCTCGAGCGGAAAAGCGAGCGCGAATCTATTCATGAGAGCCTTGCGAGAGCGAGCTTTCCTTCGATTTGCGGCGACACGCGATTCCGAGCTGGTTTTTGGAAGATTGAATTCCACGGGAAGGCTCGCGTGATATGCGGTTTCTCCGCAGTGGAACGAGCTTGTGTTAGAATTGTTTTCATTTTAATTCCTTTTGACGAAGTGCAATTTACGATTTGTCTTGTTACAAACGGAGAGGAGACAGAGTCGAAAGCGAAAAAAGTAGACGACGGGACTCGAACTCGCGGACCCAAGAGCCAGAGGCCTATGCTCTAACCAATGAGCTAACGTCTACGATGCATCCGAAGCGCATGCATCGCAGTACGACTAAGCTGCTCGACTCTTATCGCTGACTCGTCTCGTTGCTCGCGTTGCAGACGTGTGCGTCTGTGACAGTCTTATTCCTGTCAAAAGATGTGTAAGCGAATCAGGAGCAGAGATACCGACGCGAAGTGCCTGGCAATTTAACCGATGAATTTTTAAGCGAAGCTTTTACACTCGAGTTTTCAACTCGCCGGCGCCAAATGAAAACTCGCGCCGCTGTCAATTATAATGTTAAATTGTAGCTACTTCGAGAGCGGCAGACAATTACCAAAGGCTAAAGAGCGTCATTGGCTTAATAAGTATCCGTGCGATGTATTCGAGGGATCAGGTGGAAAGTTTAATCGGTATAAACGTTGATGCGAATTGCTGAATCATTATCGTAAATAGGTTACAAAATCGTCGTGAAAATTTTAACTCTTCTGATGGGTACATTGCGAATTTAATGTTGAGATTTGAATTATGAATCGAAGAGGATCAATTGAATCTTTAAAAAGACCGCGGGTCACGTCTGTTTGAAATAAAACGTCCACGTATAAACTCCTGTGTCTAAAACGTCGCAATCACGTCGATGGTGATGCGGCATTATTTTTTCACAAATCGTTGCGCTAAGATGAGAGTCGAGCTTTCATCGAGTAAGCGCAGTTCCACAGTAAAATACGTGTCAATAACAAAATAAAAACTTTGAGACCAAAGTTCACCGAACAACTCGAAAATCCCAGCTCTCGCAAAGAGCCTCATCTCCCACACAGCAAGATCCTAGCCTGCGTCTTTTTCCCCGCGAGCATCGAGCGTGTGTTCGGCAACAATGCCGGGCAAAATGGCCGACATAAATTTCGCATCCCTTTGCCGCGCACGCGGCCTCGTCGATCGCGAACTGCAGCAGCGGCAGCCATTGGCTACACGGCAGATCTATTTCTCCGGTAAAAGCGAGCGAGCGAGCAACGGCTTCTATCAGTGCCGCCGCCCGATAAATTCGCGCTGCAGCAGCCGGAGAGAGAGAGAGAGAGAGAGAGAGAGAGAGAGAGAGAGAGAGAGAGAGAGAGAGAGAAGTCGCCGCCGACGGAACGTGAGTTCCATCGAGCGGAGAGCGCATTCGTTACACGCGTGTGTATAGGCAGATGCATGCAGCAGCAGCAGCGAATCTCTTCTTTTTGCTTTTAGAAGCAGAGCTGCAGCAGCAGCAGCTTTTTTACCTTTTCTAATGGGTAACAAAGATACGTGTACAGCAGAGCCGAGGATGGACGTGTCCGACCGAGAGAGAAAGAGAATAATGCTGGGAGAATCGTGGAAATGCCGACGAGGGTGAGAGAGAAGAGGATAGGACCACCTAGAGGATTTGAATTCGGAGTGGATTTTTACGTTCGAGATTTATAATCGATTTTCATTATCCGCTTATTCGGGATAAGGAAAACACACCGCGTCGTCGCACTTTTTAACTTCAAAGCCCCTCTCGTCGTATAGACCCTCGAGCTTATTTTCCCTCGCAGGCCAAGGAAAACAGCGGAACCTCGCCTACTCCTCTCATCCGCCAATAAAACTTGTCGTCGAATCTCTCCATCCGAACTTCAAAGAGTATAAGCCCGCGTGCAGCCCTGTAATATCCCTCTCTCTTTCTCTCTTCTTCCCGTCATCGCTGCCACAATAAATCCTCGACTCTCGACTCAGTCGCAGATCGATGATTTCGTTTGATCGACCGTCTCCGCGCTCCGATGCACCTCCTCCGAAAAAATAAAGCAGCGAATCCAGGAGCTGTCCCGATTGCCATTGGCTGCGCTCTGCTACCGATCGAGTGACACTGCACACCCGTATATACACCGTGGGAGCTGAGGAGAGAAACAAGTGGGTCTATTCACCTCTCGATCCTCCGAACTGGTTTGTTCAGCCGGGCCGAGCTGGAGTAATTAAGCGAATTGCGTTAGCCCCTGGAAAGACGGTAATTTATTTGAAGGAGAGAGAGAGAGAGAGAGAGAGAGAGAGAGAGAGAGAGAGAGCCGTTAAGCCTCGATTAGGAAAATCGTAATGATCAATTATGTACAGCGGCGGCAGCAAAGGATAAAGAGAGAGAAGAGCGCGGCTCTTGATGTCAGGTGCGGAATCGTCTATTTTTTGTGCGCACGAGACTATATTGTGCTTTTTATCGCTTGTTCCGTGCAGTGGTTTTACCAGCGAGTGGATGAAATTCGAGGAAAATTCGCTAGAGGTATTATTAATTAACCGATATCTCGTGGCACTTGCCACAAGTTTGCGCGCGTAAGAAGCTCCCGCGAGTGCGAATTATTAAACAGGTTTATCATCAGCTCACTCCTCTTCGAAGACACTCGGCGTTGCTCGCGGCTGCGGGTATTATCAGTCCGAAAGATGTAAACTTTCTTATTAACATCCTCGTAGCATGCTCCTTTTATCCCCCAAGAAACTTCCAGACAATGCAGCAGCGCTAGTGCACAAGCTTCCAAAGTATCGCTCGAAACACAGGCCTCATGGCAATTAATTCTCCGGAATAATATTCCGAAATCGCGCCTCGCCATCGAAGAGGAAAAAAAATCTGGCGACGTGTACACCATAGCCGCGAACATCCGCGCGCGTTATTCGCATCGGCTGCAAGAAACTACCCACGAAGAAGAAGAAGAAAGAGAAGAAGGGTGATTAATCTTGCGGTCTTCCACGTCGTCGAGTGCGCGGACTTCGCGTTATTGATGGAGACTTTCTTTCGGGAGCTTCTCCCTCCGCGAGACGACAATGCCGCGCCTTTCGCTCCACCTCCGTCGGTCAACGCTATATACACTATACGGTGTGTATGTCGATTGGAAGCAAGGAATCACGTTTGTTTAAAAAAATAATATTTCGAGAGACTCGAGGGACGACTCGTTTCTCTCCATCTAAACGACGACTACCGTAATCCACGGCGCATCACACACCGCAACGACGACAAAGACGCGCGAGCACCTTTTCCTCTTTCTCTCGCGTCCCCGCGACGCGTCATTAATATTCGTTGGCGGGACGCCTCCGCGCAATTTGTCAACATCTGATATTTAATTTCGCGGCCCGAGGCAACAATGCGCGCTGCCTGTTTGTATTGTACTCGCGCGTGATGTGTCTCTCTCCGTCTTATACGCGATGATGCTTTATTTCACGACGCGACTGTTTGAGGTGAAAATTACACGTGATTACTCCGAGGATGATAGCCGTCTTGAGAAACAGGTATAAGCGAACCGAATCCCACGCAGCTGGGCAAAAATTCTGCCGCAACGATGATCTTTCTCGAGAGCAGATCCATTAATTCTGTCTAAACACAGTACCGCGCGTGTAGTCTTCATAAGCGCACGAGAGAGTGAAGCGAAGGAAAAGTATATGAGGGACTGATAATTCCTAGGAGCTCTGAGAGCACAGCGCGTCGTAAGTAGCCGATGTATATATAATACAAAACCAGATATAATAGCTGGCCTCCGGGGTGCCGTTAATCATCTTGCGCGGACACAACCGCGAGGTGCGAGAAAGATCTGCGGATGACGCGCGGGAAAACGGAAGCGACGTACCGCCGAGTTTTTTCGTATATGCGTTGTTCTTCGGGTGTGAGAAATAATTCACGAGGAGTCGGACGCCATTTTTAATCCCGGGATTCCGAGATAAGCATCGCGCGTTCTATAATTCAACAAATTAGCGTTAATTCATATTCGCGGAACGAGACATCATTTATTCCGCAACTTTTTATATAACGCGCTCACGGTTTGGTATATAATACAGCACATCTCTATGCGCGCATCAGGAGTTTTCATCTTCGTCCTCGGAAACCCCGAGGGAATCGGATGATGGACACTGGCTTCTTCCTCTACGTGTACGTACGCGTCTATTTTTGCGCTCGCGCGCGCGCGAACTAACTGAAATATCTCCCGACGGACGTGAACGACGACGACGACCGCGTGTACGGTGTCTCTTATTCTTCCCGACATTTTCCTATTTTCCCTGCTGATGTGTTTTTCGCGAGCGAGGAAACGTCCGCCACGCAGGCTTAATAGTTTTATTCTAGAAAAAAAAGATCCTGCACTATTCGATTTTTCTACGTAAATAGTATACATAACCGGAAAATTGACGAGACCCATAAACATATGCTCCGGAGCGTCGTAAACAACGTCTTATCAGCCCCGTACTACCGATCGGCTCTGCTCCGGATAAAGGAAAACAGCGAGCTCGAACGAGAGAGAAATCATTTTTCTCCCTCGGCAAAGGTATACACGAGCGCGCGCAGCTACCAAACTTCAAGCTTCGGCCCGATAAAGGAGAATTGATGGCGCAAGAAATTCGGTTCGCGCGGAGAGAGAGATTAAACGCGGTATCAGTCATTCTCCTCTCGGCCGCGAGATTAATTCGCTATCGGCGCTGTTAAGGCGAAAAAGGTGTCCGTGCATGCACTGTGTGTCAAGCCGCGTGTGAAACACAATTGGTATTAATGCGACGAGGCTGTTGGCGCTGTGTGTATAGCCGACTGATAAATGATTATTGCTCGTGAGAAGAGAACGAGCTTGCTCGTATAATCTTTGGATTTCTTTCTCTGCTTTCAGGTTGTTTTCTTCGGTCAATTAAGCGGGAGGCCGATTCCGCGGGTTTGGCTTGTTTTGCTCGAATTGATAATGGGTAATTATAATGTGAGTAACTTTTTGTGGAGGATTGTTCGCTCAACGCGCGGTTCGGGTGCTAAGTCGTAAGAATTTTCTATTTTTACCTCGATTCTCTTCTCGCGACTGTACACATAGTAGCGTACGTCAGGATGATAAATAGAAATTAATGGATCTTGACCAGCAGATTTGGATCCGACGGCTCCGCGCGTATGTATATTCGCAAACGGAGAGTATGTACAGAAACGGAGAGAATGAGTGACGTACACGCGGTTATCAACCGAGAGATGGATTCTCCGAATAAATACAATTCCGCGCAATAAATCAAACGCGAATAATTCAAATTTCTCAGATTATTTTTCGAAAAAGATCAGCCTAACTTTACTAAAACCAAAGTCGCCCAAAGCTCGAATTGAGCTCTTTTCCTCTTTATACACTATTGTATGTATATAGAGGGAAAGAGCTAAGATTTACCGGTTGGAAGACAGAGCCGTTGCATGTCTGTATAGGTAGAGAGGAGCACGCGCGCGCATGTATGCACGCCCTCGCGGCATAAAGGCGATAAGCTAATGCGTTTCGTGGCCTCTAACGAGTACAGCCAGACGGCTACTGTGATCGCCGAGGAGCCGAGGCGATAGCGTCCCGGCAATAATTGTTCGCTTCTGTATACGAGCCCTCGGCGAAGGTGTATCGCGACAGATTGTTACTCGCTAAGTGGATTATTCATTGTAGGCACTGGGAGCTTTAATGATTTTCTATCGTTAAATTTTACTTTATGGCGCAAACTTTAAATTTTTTATTTGTAAACTACAAAATCGATGATAAGCTCGATGACGAATAAATAATTATCTACGTCTATAATTCGGCAGCTCTCTGGCGTCTGCGTCGCAGGGACTATATAAGGGAGAGCGAAAAGAGTTAAAAGCAAGCGACGCCTACTCGCGCAAAAGAGAGAGGCAGTCAACGTATTCCAAAAACTTAATCCCAGGGCGACGTATCGCGCGGGAATACGATATGGGCTTTCTCTAACACGCGTACACTTGCGTACAGACAGGGAATTTTAATCTCGACACGCGAGCAAAGTATAAGCCGTCGCGTCGCCACCGACTCGCGAAAATCTGCTGCCGCTATATAACTGCTGGAACGTCCAAAGCGGGGAGTAAAACGAGGAGCGACGGCCGCCCACAATCTGCACAGGCTAAAGCGACGCCGAGGTGGCTGCGTGTGTGTGTGTGTGAGCTTGAAATTATATCTCGAAAACGAAATTGTACTCGGGTTAATTTTTCTTTGTTTTTTTTTTTCATTTGTATAAACGTAGAAGTTAATTTTTATCGATTAAGCCAAAGGAGCAAATGGAATTGAAGCGCCGAATAAACAAACACATTAGCGGCTTGATCTCGAGCAAACCGCACAGAAGACCATCCATAAACTTTTAACGGGTCCGCACGTCCGGGGCGCGAGTCGATTAGCCATCTCGTGTTGATCGTCGTTAATTCGGCGCATCGCCTATACTGACTCTCTCTCTCTCTCTCTCTCTCTCTCTCTCTCTCTCTCTCTCTCTCTCTCTCTCTCTCTCCCAAGGCCGAGTCGCCTCGCGTCCAGCGTAACGGCTCCCTTGGCCTCATTATCTAATGGTCTATTCGCGAGGGGGGACGAGCCAGCAGTCGTTGCTACTGCTGCCGATGTCTCCTCTGGGTTGGCTCGTTAAAGGTTCGGTATCGGCGACGTTAAGGACGTTTCACTCGAGTCATCCACCGGGTGTTTGTGTGTGTGTGTGTGTGTGTGTGTAGTGTACACACAGTTCGCGTGTGGGTTTGTTGGTTGTGCGGAGCTGGATGCAAGATTCGAAGGACGTATAATATGGTAATTGGTCGCGGTGGGGATTCCGAGCTTTATCCTTGCAGCAGAGGATCGACTGCTCTGTATAAATAAATAGTCAGTATATGGAATAGGAGTCATTGTCGGATGCAGAATTTTCATTGAAATAGCTTCCGTTTCCGACAGAATTAACAATCGGCACTAAATCATATACCCGCCGCTAATAAATCAGCCAATTACAATAATTACTCGCACAATAAGAGCCTGGCTGACGAACAATTAAGATAATCCCTTTTATACCACTCCATTCCCGACTACCGGTTTTCCTCTCTCTCTCTCTCTCTCTCTCTCTCTCTCTCTCTCTCTCTCTCCGGGGAATCGGGAGCGATCTTTATATACAGCGTCGAAATCCTCGCGACTTTCACCCGACTTATTATCTATCCGCGCTCTAATTGGGTGGATATACGTATACAGCACGGAAATAAGAGCTCTCGCGGCGATTCTTATCGGGAATTGTTCTCTGCGATGGCGTGCGTTGTGTCAGCCGCTTCGACAGCTGATTGCCGCCGCTAAGTGATCGACCAGCTGCCTTTATTTTTCGACGGTTTCACTTTTTCCTTTCTCCTCGATGCGAGAGAAAGAGAGGGACACCAGGCTGCTGCTAATGGCGCTCGATTGGTTCTTCTTAATTGAGCTACGCCGTAATTGAGACTGATAAAACGCGATTTTCACTCCCGACGGCTATTGTATACTACCGCGAGAAGAGAAATTTATTTACACAAGAGCGTATTGCTCGCATAAATTTCGAACGGTCTCGCCAGTAGTCGATTATTTCGCTTTGTCTATAATCGTGTCCAATAAACCATATACCTATAAAATTTCGAAAATTCATTACCGCAGCGCAGCGATTATATATATATAAGCGCAATAAAGCCGGAGAATCGTCGGATGGAAAATATCACGAGCGTCGATTCGAGGGATGATAAAAGGAAACGAAAATCGCATTGATTACGAGGCAGTAAACCGGCGGGCTTCAGCGTTGACGCTATCCAGACGCACAAACGCTGCGCCTGGCAATAAACAGCCAGGAGCTCTCCCTCTCGTATAATAATATTATAATGGCAGTTTCGCACGCAAGCCCTCCCCGAAAATCGTTTCCCGATTTCCGCGGCTGCACGCGCGCGCACTTTTCGCGCTACACTGCGCCCCGTGCGGTTTTGTATACGGAAAACGTTAGGGGAGGCTGTTTCGCGAGGGTGAAAGAAGGAGGTTTTCGATTTAATGAGCCGGATAGTGAGAGGATGTGGTTGTTGAGTGGTTCGCTTAATTTATTTTTTAGACTTTGGAAGAGAAAAGTCGCGCTGAATGCTTACTAAAAAATTATACAAATTATTTTTTAAACGCCGAAGCATAAATCACTCGATTGAGACGTACTCGAATGCGTTATATCCATCAGCACAACGCATATTCATTCTTTCATCTCGACGCATAAATCAACTAAAAAGCTCATTAACCCACATATCCCAGACCAACAAAGAAAAAAAGCGCCTCGCGCGACCGTATATCATTCTTTATGCAGACCATCAATGCGAGCTCACTAATTCTTCCCTTATATTTCCAAATCATTGAGAAGTCATAAAACGCAAAAGCGTCACACAGAGCTTTCCGACGCGGAGAAAGGCGCGCATCCATTCATCTGTTTAATTCACTCGGAGAGAGAGAGAGAGAGAGAGAGAGACAGAGAGAGAGAGAGAGAGAGAGAGAGAGCGAATGGCGAGATCAAGTCGTATAAGTCGTTCTCTCCGACGCGATAATGCACATGTGTGCCGCGAGAGATGTATCCTATGTATGGGACCACACCAGTGCGCCGGCGGTCCAGATGGTCAATTACCCCCTGACAATAAACACGATTTGATTTTATATTCATTTCACTTAGCTCGCGCGAGAAGGACGATTCATCAACCTCCACGGGATTATTCAAGAGCGCGTGCACTATAGTCGTCGTCGCGGATATGCAGTGCTGCCACCTTGACAATGACGACTCTCGTCCGTGCCGGGGTAATCCCCCGGTGAATATATACATATGTGGATGTAGGTATACGTGTGCGCCTAATGCGCTCTCGTTCTTCGCTCGACTCTACATATTTATGTGTTTCTGGTATAGCGGCCTGGATCAGGACGAAATAAGTGATTGCTTCGATGCTGCTGTTGCTGGTGGGCCTTGTGCCAGTTCTTTCTTTCTTGTGAGAGATTTTTCCGGAATAGGACGGTTTAAATTTCGGATTTTCAAAGGAAATACTCGTTCAAGTACGCAAGCGCTACACCGCAAAATAAAATAAATTGGAAGCAGCGACTAATACAAAATAATTCTCGCGAAACATACTACTTTATTCGGTCTCTCGGCACACGCACACGCGCGCAGCGAATGTTAACAAAACCTAGATTTGTTTCATCCGCAAGAAAAAACGTATCTCGCGCTATAAAGCCCGCGCCGCGCCTTTTTTCGCATTTCCCAGTAGTATACGCATAGCGTTTCACTCGCGCGTATATATCCTTTCTTTTACATTTTTCCGACATCTTTCTCTTTCTGCCCTGGCTCTCTTTCTCTCTCTCTCTCTCTCTTTCGCGTATACATATACATGTATACAGTCCCGGAAAACGCGAGCTCGCTAGATTGTATTGTTCCGCCGCAGAGCGCGCGGAGTAAATGGCGCTCGTTCAAATGAATCACCGGCGCGAGCTTTTCATGGGGAGCTTTCGTAGCTACTCAACAAATGGAATTCTAACTACCGTACAAGCGCGAATTCGAGTCTAAAATAAGTCGACTGTGCTGCAGCAGTAGTGAGAGAGAAAGCTCGATTTTGTATTTTGCCGCGAGATTCACATGCGCGTAGTGGGCGGCCGCTAATTTTAGGAACACGAAAGAGCCATTCGGCTCTGCAAGCTCGCGTGTATTGCGTATTTCATCGAAGAGTATAGAAATGGTTTTTCGGAAATTGTTTGGATTTTCGCTGGTTGTTCAATTGCGAATACTGAAGATTGTTTTGACGAACGAACACTTTTCAATGGAAAATGTATATGAAAATGTATGTGTGTGGTTATAATTACTGAAGTCGCAGTAATGAATATGCTAATCTTCATCTGGAACAGAAGTTATAAATACTTAGCTATATACCCGGTTCGAGAGACACAAGAAAGTCACGGACGCCCTCGCGCTCTGGCTACTTATGTAAATCGAGACCGGCAGCAGAAGAATCGCGTGTCGGGCTCGTTTTATGCGTGACGTGTTTTTAATTATTCAAGCGACAAGTTTCCGCAATGAAATTAGACGTGCGTAAACTCATGACTGTAGAACTGTTTTGCTTATAGAGAATAAAAATGTTTTTGTCCGTTCTATGACTCCTAATAATATCCACCTAATATTACGTAAGTTATTCATGCGACCGACTCACACTACGTTTATGTTTGAGAAAAATATCAGTGCGCTTGTAACAACGACGATTGAGAGCCTCGAAACTACAGAATTTGCTCCTTTCAAAGTATAACAACTCGACTATAACAATTCATAGCGTTTCCCGGACCAGCGAAAGCACTGTGTACTCATATACTGACCGGAACGTGCCTACTGGCGAAAATACTGCGTCGCGCAGGCGCCACGTCTCTCGCATTCGACACTGCATAACAATAGCAACGTCTCTGACGTCGTCGGGCGCCACAGTCTCCCTCTCTCGCTCTCGTATGAATGAAAATTTCCAGGAAAGCACGAGACCATACATGCATATTCCGCGAGTCCAAAGTCGAGCCGTGCAGAAGATCGCGCGCGAAAGCTGTTGATTGCACGTGCCAGCTGTGTTTTACGATCCCTTACGTACAGCAGAGAGCCGAGCTTCTTTCGCGTGTGCGCGTCGACCCCTTTTTCTCTTGGTCTCTTTTTTTTCGACGACGACGCGGCTCGACACGCGTATTTTACGACTACCTTTGTCCTTTTTTACCCCCGGAACTTTATGTTCGCAAGCTCGCTATACGAGTGCCTTTGAGAGCTTGCGGCAGCGGCGGGTGTCGTCGTTTGTTTTTAGTGTAGAGGAAATTCTGGAAAAATAATATTTTTCCGTGAAGCATTGTGTCGCGCGTACTTTTTAAAAAGAAACGAGCGAGCGATATAAAAATGTCGGATAACCAGACAAATGGCTTCCTTCTTGTCGTCGCGTTTTCCTTCGGCCATGCTCGACTATTAGAAATCCAGCGGCTGAAAAAAGGCGCCGAGGGTAGGAAATGAGAGAAACGAAATCGAGACCATATCGCAGTGGAATAAAAAAAAGGAAGTACTAACTGTATTACCAGTGCTACAGACCCCGAGTCCTAAACGGCTTCCACGCAACGACAACACAAAAGAGCTCGCGCGCGCCTGCGTGCAATTTCCTGCACTTCCCATCGACACACACACGCGCGCGCCAACGCCAACAGCGGTGCAGCACGCGCTATCTCCCTCCCATCCTCCAGCTCTCTCAATTGTGGCTCCAGCTCTGCAGGCAGGCAGGCCGTCTCCACAGAAGTCAGTCCTTATTTATGGCTATATTAATCCTTAAATGGTATCTAATGTCACAACTGTAGCCTCGGCTGGCTGTGTGTGTAGTATACGTGTGCCAGCTACTGATCTATCTTGATGGGACCATACCGGCCGGCTGCTATCTCTCTTTCGACCATTGTCGGCTCTCTGTAGGTATACCTATACTGCAGCAGTTCGCCAGGCTGCAGTGCTTACAAACGACGGTGTCGAGTTACCGGATGGTACGCCGCGGGGTGTCCATGACTTATTTCCCTCCCTTCTCGCGCGAGCTCGCTCTGGAACTGCACGATGAGGGATGCGTCCGTGTGTGCTGCTGGCTCATACGAAAAATGTGCGCGAGGCATAACGTCCTACTGACGCGAGCGACTGGCTGTTGTATTTATCACAGCGACCAAGATGTTTTGCCGAACATTTGTATCGAGCTGTGTATGCAGAGGATAGCTCTGGGTGGTTCGAATTTTGCCCCCTCCTCCTTTTTTTTATCGGATGAATGAGGGTCTTTATTCGGAACGGGGCCTTTTGTCGGGGCAGAGGTGTGTCCCCGATGGTGGAGCGACGTTCTTATTAGGTAGATCGGGATTCGGTGAGCGCGTGTGTTTACCAGAGTGTAGACGCGTGTGAAAGTGGGTTGTACGGATTAATTGAGAAGTTCTGATGGTGGGGTTTCTGGTAATAAGCTTCCGCCGATAATTGTGAGTTTAAAATAACGTTTCGCCGGACAGAATCGTAAATAATCGTAAATCGTATTATATTTTTTCAAAAAAACTTTGTTAATTCTTCCCAAAGCTGCCTATGTGTCCCCAGTACTAAATAGCTCAATGCTTTTCATCTCTTCTCACTTAGTAACAGAGTGCACGTTGTGACGTCTCTATTGTACCGAGGCTTCAAATGAACGTTACGATGCTGCGTGCCACACCAGTTTGTGCCTGCGGCTGTTATTGCCTATCCCATTACGCTTTTTTTCATCCGAAGCTATTTATCTTTTTTATTGCCGATTAGCTTATTTCGGTTTTGAGGCTGACGTATCGAACGCGCAACTGTTGTCCGATTTCGTAATGACGTTACAGAATCCCTGTAAATTATAATGTAGAAAACTTAATTTTTAAATATCGTAAAAGTGGCTGTTTTACATACATAATAATAATTATTACTTAATCACGACGTTATCTACGCTCATGCACACGCGCATGCTTGTACGCGAATTATTACAACAGATCCTTTAGCCAGCATATAAATGGAGCAGTGTAAGCATGCCCCAAAGGATATCGCTCGGCTCTCTTGACTTTGGATTCACGGTGGTAACTGCCCCGGTAACAGATGAGGTATTAGGCATCCGTAATGGCTCGGTTTTCCCGCGGGTCGCGCCGAGCTCGAAATATTTCTACAAATCATTACTTTTAATTTGTTCCCGCGCCCCCTTTATCAAGACAAATCGTGCGAGCAGGCTAGCTCCTTGTAGATTTGAGGCTGTTACTCCAAGCAGAAGGGATTGCTGCACGATAGGATTTTCAGTTTCTTGAGAATATGATGTAGGACAAGTACGGAAATCTTTGTATGGTTTTACAAAATAAGAATTATCGAAATTTTGGCTTCAGCTATTTTTAATGTGTTCGTATATGTCTCATCGGGCCAAGTTACTACTATCTTTTATTTATGCATGCAAGTAATCTAACAGATAGCTTGAAGCGCTTTATCATATATTATATAAAGAAATAAGACCAATCGATATCTATTAAATATTAATTTTAATTTATAAGTGACCGGTACAAGTCTAAATGACACACCTAGCTATTCAATTGCATCTATCTATACATATCTCGATCGAATCACATAAATTCGAACCCATGACGTTTTTCTTAAAAGTGACCCTCGTATCCTAAACAAAATCTTTTACAATACCTAATATTCACATGATCCCTCACACAAACGGACAAATTTTTCATTTAATATCTGCCTCGCACACACACACACACACACTCTCAAACGCAAACGACAGGAGTATCCACCAGAGACAGCATTATGCCCATACAAAACTAGCTACTGCTGCTAGCTCACGAGGTAGCAGTAGAAGAAAGGAGCGAGATAGACACATTATCCGCAGCAAACGGTGCCGGCACACAAGGGAGATAAACACACACAACACACACACACACATGCTATTTCTCTCTCTCTCTCTCTCTCTCTCTCTCTCTCTCTCTCTCTCTCTCTTTCTCTTTCATTCGTGCGTGTCCCGCAGGCGTCGCAGCTGCAGTGAGACTTGCACCGCGGGATGTCCGTCGCATCACGGTGGTGGGTCGCGATATTGTACGTGGACCTGTGCTCGCGGCCCTTTTTATACGCGCCGAAAAGGGAAAGGAAACGATATAATTTTTCTCGCGCGCACCAAAAGAGATATTATATGCTATTCATTAGTACGGGGCTTGGTTCGTTCGCACGTTGTTGTTGGACTCGCTACCAAAAAGGAGAAAAAAGATTGGAGAACGTGACACGTTGATATTTGGGTATAGAGCTGAACAGTAACTGGATGTGGTAAGACAGTGTGAAAGAGATGGAGACGAGATCGTTAATTGAATTGCTTTACGCGCTAATATCAACAAGTATAAATTTTGCATATTTTAATATTGTACAAAAGCTTTCGAAGCTTTTCTATAATGTAAAAGCTTGTACTAAAGTTATAACATAGCCGGCTTTGCGGTAAAGAATCGATACAGAACTTTTTTTCTCGTATACTGGTACTGGAAACACGTGTCCTCTAGAACAGTGAAGTCGAGTCTAAGATTTTCCATCATTTATAAAAATATAAAATGCAAATATCCACGAAATTTTATATCCTAACTTTATACTGTGTGAGCGCTGCTGAGGTAACTCAAGATTGTAAGTGGCCAAGTATTCTATTGAGTGAAATTGCTCGTTCAAGCGTGGGATATCATGTAGTTCTAATGTTAGTACAGCATAAGTCAATTTTTCGCCAATACGAAGATGTTGTTCAAGGTATAACTCGTACACATCCTACCACCACTGTTAGTTTGAATAAAGTACAATATCTTCCTCATATACTTGTGAGAAGGAATAAAGCCACTCTTGTTATCTTAGTTCAAACCAAAATCCAGGCTTTAGGCGAAAAATACGCTTTAAACGCTTTAAATAGTGTTTTAGTCAAAGAAAATGAATATCATCAGCAACCAAAGTGTTTACTAATTTTATTTCACAATGAATCATTGGTATATGATTTTCGTCACGCTATGAAGTACGCTTGGTCTAAATTGTTTTTAGATTTTACAGTAATCAGTGTGAATGTAAAAAATATTTGTCCCAGCCTTAAAATTCATTATTATGATCCGTTTAAAGAAACATATCATTGCGATGATTTCAACCACAATAGAATCATATTTCCGAATAAATTAACGAACGTACATTCCTATAATCTGACAATATATGTACCTAGGAAAAAAGCATTGGACTACGAAAATCAACCGGAATTAATTATATCGTTAATAGCTATTAAAAAAATGAATTTTTCAGTCAACTTTTTCAAAACTAAACAAAAAGTAGGAACTCGTAGACAAATGTTATCAATGGCTAAAGTAGATCTCGATTTTTTCACTATAACGATGAATAGCCCAAGTGTTGCGTATTTGAATACAAATCCCAGCTGTGAAAAGATTGTTGCTGTGGTACCAATTTACAAGATATTTAAACTTAATAATTACATCAATACGTTTAGTTTCCTGGGCGTCTTGATAATTTTTACTGTACTTATGTTTATTGGAATAAAAACGTTTAGATGTGACGCCGAGTTTTGGAACGCCTTTAATGTTATTAATACATTAATGGGTGTAGCAACCGAATATCCTCAAACGTCGATACAAAAAATTGGTTTCATTTGTTGCACGATTATATCTATAATCTATTGTGGAGACTTTTATTCAGACATTGTTAGCATTTATTATATAAGTGAAACAATATCTTTTAACACATTTGAGGAACTCGATAATTCTGCACTACGACCTTATGCAAAGCTACAAATTGTTAGAAGCATCTCTCGAAAGCTGACCGATGAAGTTTACGTAACTAACATCATGCGAAAGGTTGAAATAGTAGATACCTTAAGAGACTGTTTCGAACAATTGAAAATGCGTAGGGCAGTATTTTGTATAGGAGTAGAGCGAACGATAATCAACAGAATAGATAAAAATTTGATGAAAATCGCAGAACTGCCGTTCGCTTGTAATCCCGTACAGTTTATCGTGCATTTTGGGACTCCATATTACGAAGATTTACAAAGACTCATTGATAAAATAACGGAGTCTGGGATAAGACAGCATTTCGATAATCTTAAAGATTCGAGCAGTGAACATTTTCAGCGTGATGATATAGAAGATACAGACATATACCTAACATCAAAGATTCTCATTATCTTTTTAACTGTAGGCTATTGCATATCTCTTCTGGTTTTCATATACGAGTTGATAAACGAGTGGCTTGAATCAATGAACTCAAGACTGATCTTACTGAATAGTACGTACGACGATTGAGACAAAATAAATTATTGTCAACCCTGTGTATTACTTATTCCATTCCAATAAAAATATTCTACTGAAAAACCAGTATTCGTTCGCGCCTCGATTTTCTACCACCAAACACCTTTCTCGCTCTCTTTCCTCCGCGATTTGATCCACTCTTCAGCAGCTCAAAAGCATCAGTCGGAAAAACCGATCCACCACACGATCGCAGCAGCCGTAGCAGCAGGCTCGTGTATACGAATGGTCTGTAATCAAATAAAGGAGCGCGAGCGCGAGATGCGTCGAACAATGTTTGCTCACCGAGATAGAGAGAGAGAGAGAGAGAGAGAGAGAGAGAGAGGGGATGAGAGAGAGAGAGAGAGAAGAGAGCCGCAGAAGCAAGCTCAGCAGCGCGAACCCGCCCGTTCCTTGTCCCGGACACACCCCCGCCGTAACCCTAGCTCGCGAGCGCGCTTTTTTCCGTTCGACGCTCGGTTTATATAAGTAACCTGCGGAGCTATATAGCTGCTCCTTTTTTCGGGCATGTTTGCGCGGTGTATTTAGATATCAGAGGCTCGCGTGGAGCTTGCGAAGAGGAGTATCGGAGCTTTTTTTATCGCTCCGGGACTTGAGATACGTGAGATGCAGTATGGATTAGTTCAAGGCTGAATGAATTGTTTAAAACTTTTATTTGAAGAGACCAATCGGCAAAATTGCATAGCGATAAAATCTGCGACAATCAGTTCATACGCGATTCGCGTGACATCCTCGTTGAATAAAGTATGCGGGCGAGACTATCATAAAGCGTAGTGGCTCTAAATTGGGGGTTTTAGCGTAATTGACGCTCGATATATATATTTCCAATAATTCTTATTTATGCACGAGAACCACATACATACAGGAGCAGTGTGATTCCGACGAATATTCAGCGATATAAAGCACATCTAAATTCATCAAGAAGCCCACACGTATGAAAAGCGTTTCCAAAGAATAGCGCAAATAGAAATCCACGACGTCCCCCTCTCTCCTATAGCTCTGAATTATGCATGTATTCAGCTGGTCCCTCGTCACATCATAATCATCGCGCGCGACACCTACTCCCCCCAACGACGACGTGCATCATTTTAATCGGGAGTATTTTCGCGCAACGCCTCCGGCTCATTATTTACGTAGCGCGAGACTACAGTCTGGCTCTCTCGATTTTTCACGCTCGTCCACACCCACGCAGCAGAGACTCGAGAGGAAGGGAGACGGAAAATCGTCAAGAGCTGCGGAAGACGAATGCGGTTTAATATTGTCCAACGGCTTCTCGAGAGAAAGGGAAGAAACGAAGCTGCGCGCTCTCTTTCTCTCGAAGGGATACACACGCAGCAGTCGCTCTATGTATGTGTATAATACTTTCTCCATCACGTCCGCGCGCGGCGGAGAAAGAGAGAGCAAAGTAGAGCAGAGTCCACTCGCCGCCTGCTGGTGTAGTCGCGTTGACAAATGTCCCGCTCATCCCCCCGGGGCCGGACGAAACGGAAGGCCTCCCTCGAGTTCTCTTCTCTTTTTCCTTCGACTCCTTTCTCGCTCCGAGCTGCCGCTGCTGCTGTCGCTCGTTTGCGCGATGCCATGGGGCAAGAGCGTGTGAGTATGAGTTTTGTCGGACCTGAGAAGTAGAGATATACCCGCGCTGCTTTCTCTCTTCGGGGGATGGAGCTGTTATTTTACGTGCCGGGATGGTGGTATACGTGTGTACGTGTTCTTGATAGGACCACAGGATGGAACGTGGTTTTTGAATTTATTATACAGGTGTTTCTTAATCATACGATAATAAGGCTCGCGATATCGTGCGATCGCTCTCTAAAATATTCCATCCCCTATCCGTAGGATATTCCAGCTTCTCCAGACAGCAGTGCGCGAAATCTTTATTGATTCTAGGCCGTCGCCTCTCCATTCGTATACATACAAATCGCCGAGGGTCAATATGATTCTCTCCACTCGAATCGCGAGTCATATACATATCGAACCCGTGTAGGCGAACACACGGGACAGCTTCGTTTTATACATGCATACGAGACTTGGCGGCGCGACTCTCCCCGACGGCCAGTGCCTATATATCCATAGGTATACACACGGTATATAAAGTGGCTGCTCTGAGAAATTGGGATGGCTCGCAAAAGCGGCATTTGCGAAAAATCGAGAGGCTTTGCTGACTGTCTCGCAGTGTCCTCTATAAACTGTTCTTGTATATTTCTATTTCGAGAACATGTACCTACGATTTTTGCTTACAACCCGTTTTTATGGAGAATTTTCTACAAAAATGTTTGTACGATTATTCTTAAAATAACGACGTGCTACGATCAGACAAAAGAACAACAATGTCGCGACCGTGCGCGCGGGGTGTGTGCGAAAACATTGCGCAGAAAAAGGGCCGCGCGAAATTCTCCGATCAGAGACGGAAGTCAAATATTTTAACATTTCGCCAAAAATAGTTCGGAGAGAGCTGCGCGTGGTGCTGGAGAGAACAGAATTCGACGTATAGCCGACGGCTCACCCCTTTGACTGCCGAAACTTTTCGTCGGGTTATGTATACTCAACTTTATTTACGAGTTTATACTCGCTCCGTTGTTTTTCCTCTGTTTCATTGTCCGCAGTTTGATATGGATGCGTCGTATTGTTATCAAACTGTCTATGCGTCCTTTTACCTTCCGCTTCGCAACGTTTCTGCCGCGAATTCAAGACGAAATTTTAACATCGGTTATTATAGAATATCGAATTTTGTTCTGAGTCGACTCTCCCCAGTTTTCGACACGGCTTGTAAACTTTCCCCGAAGGAGCTGCCCATGCAATGACCCCCGTATCAACTATTTCTCTTCGCAAAACGCGCGCGCGGATTTAGTTTCCTTTGAATTGAATCGACGACGCTTTTCTGCGCCATAAATCAGTTTCGTATTACTGGTAGTTTTGCTCTTTCTCTCTCTCTCTCTCTCTCTCTCTCTCTCTCTCTCTCTCTCTCTCTCTCTCTCTCTCTCTCTCTCTCTCTCTCTCCTTCGAACGGCATCGTGAAGCGTCCACGATTTTATTTTCAAAGGGCGACGGATAATTTGTAGGTGCTTCAGACGTCAGGAAAGTATCTCTATATTTTAAAATACCGCCGTGTGTGATCCTTTTCAATATACTTCACGACCAAACGCCTCGAGCTGTGAAAATTCGATCCTCGCTTTCGTAAACCTCTAATTGCAGCATAGCCCATTTCCTCGAATACCACGGCTAATCAGATGATTATACGGCTTCGCAGATACAATAGCGTATGACCGCACGAAGGGGTAGATCCAAGCTAGTACGAGTGGAAAAAGCGCCGTAAAGAGAGCTAGCTCGAGCTATAAAATCGAGGCAATAAGGTGCCGCACGACTTCAGTCGCTGCGTGTACGCGCGCTCCCGGCAAATGGCTATCCTGGTAATCCACGCACTGAGCGTCAAGTGTTACTGCGGTTTATATACGTATAGTCTTGCTACCCACGGCGACGAAGAATACTCTCTACTCCTGTTCCTCGATTCAAAAATAATCGCATCATGCTCAGCCACAGCTGGTGCACGTTTCGAAAATTCTTCGCTAATTGCAATTTTCCTCCCGTCGAATTCCAGCGACGCAACAGTTAAACATTCTCGCGAAACCGAAATAAATATGCCCCTTCCAAGCGCACATCTGCCTCGAACTCGCGAGCGCGAATACGCCGAATAAGGGAGAGAGCAAGAGTATACACAACACACGCGCAGGAAACTCGAAAGCGGCGGGGAGCAAAGTAGTCCTCGTCGTCGTCGTCTAGGCGTGTCTCCATCTGGCGAGCGGGCGCGGCCATTAATTAATCGACGCGCAGCCGAAACTAACTGCGAGTTAATAAGCAAATTGCCGAGCAATAAAGTTGCGCGCACTGCTGCAAGTTCGCCGAAGCGTGTGCGCCGAGCGTTCGAGCTTCGAGCCCAAGAATCCGCGCTCTCCTTCTCTTATAAACATTTACACCCTCGAATGCGAGCCACAGATGCGGCTTATACTGTAGGCGCGCGTATATAACACACCCCCTTCTCTCACTCTCTCTCTCTCTCTCTCTCTCTCTCTCTCTATCTCTCTCTCTCTCTCTCTCTCGTTTTTATCAAGGCGCTGCCGGCGCTGCTCGTGAAATTCTCCCTTCCTCCCGCTCGTCGGCGTAATTTAATGTCATTCATCCGGCTCGCGTTTACTAAGTTATTCACCCTTATTAAAATCTGTTAAAAATCCAGCCTCGCGGCGTCATATTGCCGGACTCGTAAACAACTTGTCGAGCGCGCGCGAGCGAGCGAGAGCTTTTCCCGGGGAACGGCTTTTTACGCCTGCCAGCAGCGCGGCCGGTAATCAAACGCCCTTGTTATTGTTATTAAAACCCGCTTGTACGCATAGCGGCGTTGCTTCGAAATTTAATTCAAATTTTATTTCGAATATACTCGAGAGACGAAGTAAAAAACGAGCCGTTAATTGAAAATTACTCGTGACTGAGTAAAATCGTGTGTTACTCCATTATTCAACGTCGAAGTGCGCAGTTAAAACAGACCCGCGCGCGGGCCACAATAGCAAACACATAATCACGCGCAGAATCGCTCAGGGCGGTAATTTTACACGTGACGTTACGCGCAATTTCGCGCGCGTATACACGCGGTTCTCCGAGGCATCGTAAACCCGGGGGGTCAGCAGCTTCGACCGCACCTCAGATCGTGCGGACAGTAGGCGCAGCTCTCCGTATCTTGCCGATATACACGCATGTATATAGAGGAATCACGATACTGGACGCGCACACTTGCTCTCGGAGAGCATAACGATTCGAAACGGTGCGGCGGACCTCTCGTTATGCGTCGTCAAAGTTTAACGCCATCGTATGGAGAGCCGGAGCTTTGGGGATGTGGCCAATAAGGGACGGGACACTTGTGACACTTGCGTCGTGGGTCGTATAGTTTTCTTTTAATAATAACTATTAATGCTCGTGAATGTTATTCGATGAAATGCCACCAAATTGACAATATTATTATGAAATGTCGACGTTTACACGAATCCGGTGCTCCGAGTATCGGATGTTGGGATAATGACGACATGAACAGTGTCCCCAGACAGTCGGTCTATGTTCACAAATTCTGGACTATAATGAATTTGCCAGGCGCTGATTAATCCGCAAACATGCGCGTTGTACCGTCAACTCGAAATCATACAGCGTTATCAAACTAGTTCACGTCTATTCCACTCGATTAATCAACAAATTAGCTTCTTGAAAACTGGACGGTATAAAAAATAACTCGGAAACTCCCGTCATCCAATTCAAAAGACACCGAGCGAGAGAAACTCTCGAGTCACTCCCCAAAAGAAACAAGCCATCCCCAAAACAGTATAAATACGTCCCCAGACGCGACCAATCAATCTATCCGACAAAACGTCGTAAAGCACACACACACTAGCAGCTCAGGTTTAATCAACAACATCGCGCGTTGCATCGACGCGTATACACACGTTATACATATTCCGAGCGCGTATCCATCGGGGAACGACAATAATAACAGCAACGAGCGACGATACTTCATGCAAATCCTTTAATATCCGCTGATGAAGCCTCAGCGCGGCCGACGTTCCCTCGAGAGCGTCACGTCGGACTGGCGTGTGCGCTCTCCTTTCATCTTCCCTCTCCATATATCTATACACACATGCGATATAATAACAGACAGTCTCTCGTATCGTCGGATGCCTACCGTGATCCGATGCAGTTGACACTCTGAGAAATGACGAGCATCGGGTCCACCTACTATTTCTTTTTTCCTTCTCTCGTACACTACAGCTCGCTCGCGCGCGTTTCATTATATTCATGCACGCGCGCCATTCGTTGCACGTACACACAGATACGCGATGTGGGCGACAAAAAGCCCGCCGCGGCGAGAATTTCGTGGCCGGGACGGGAATTAATGGACGGCGTGCGTCATTGTCGATGATGTTCGGCTAATTGTAAATGCGTCTGCTCGACAGTTCTCGCTCCTTCGTTTTTGCGCCCCACACGTAGTGTGTAGCTATCTGTCCTCCGCGCGCGATGTATATGGGAGAGCGTTAACGCATTTTGCATCTGTCAGACAACATTATAAAACATTCCGGAGCATGGCTTTTTCGGATATAGGCGCGCGAATTCCAGGATTTATTCGGTTCGAGTTGGGTATGAGGATCAGAAATTATACGCGTCGCGTCGATATGCGCGATAAATTTTTTCCGGGAGCCATACCACGCTCTGTATGTATATTTGTTCGACGAGCTCGCTGCGTTGTATTTTTGAATTCTATGAATATAAACAGACTGCTCAAAGCTTTTACAGAGAAATGATAAAAATTTTCCAAGCTCGCGAGATGTAACCAACCGCTCGTTCCACAGAAGCAAACCTTCGAGCGCAAAGAGAGCAGAGGAGGTGGGGGAGGTGCAAAGTTAGCGCAGCACGTGTGCCAGGTATATTACCGGCCGCGTGTAATTAATTAAACCGGTGTTCGGCCGTGTCAACGGCCAAAGCTAGCTAGAGAGAGAGAGAGAGAGAGAGAGAGAGAGAGAGAGAGAGAGAGAGACGACTGCTGGGATTTGCCAGTAGCTCTCCGCACTGTACACGTATACTATACGCGCGAGACGCCCGGCAGGCTACTAAGCCACTGTACCCGGCTCGTCTACTGCTGTGTAATACCTGAATACACTCGTTTGCATGGCCAAGGGAGGCTGTGTGCGCGTGTGCGCCGATAACACCCTGCACGCGTATAGGTAATTGCTCGGGAGCGTGAGCTTGCGGTACTGCGGATACATTACCGGTGCGCGAGTGTGTCTGTGAGCTGTTATACGCTGTGTACTGGTGGATCCCTACGCTATTATTTTTATTTAACCCAACAAAAGAGCGCAGGTATAGATATTCGGCCGATCGATTTTCTCCAAGAGAGAGACAGAGCCAATATTGTCGAACGCGACTCCGTGTCATTATTTACAGGCCATCCGAGAGAAATAATTACAAATCTTTTCCCCGCCACTCGAGGACGAGTCGGCTGCTGAATATCTCGGATGGATTTCCGAGAGTCATCAAATCCAGGCTCTTCGACGACCCTCTCGATATTCTCATCGTCGAGTCCGCAAACTTTTCTCTCGACTCCTCTCCTGCTGCCGGCCTGCCGCAAATGAGAAACGGGATATCGCGCGTTCGTGTGCGTATGTGCGGGTGACGGGGCGAAAAATAATTCTCAGCTTCTTATTTTGCCGATAATTATTTAGAAAAATGGCCGGTATAGCGCCAAATATTTCTCTCTGGTAGCGAAACCCGAGCACGACAGAATATAATAAACTCAAACTCTGACGAAGAGTCGAAAGTCAGCCATAAATCTCGTTTTCAATTATCTCCCTCGTAGTACATAACCTCTCCGCAAAAGCCCGAGACATAATATCAAATAAAAAGGAACAGCCCTCAACTCGCCACATAGTAGCAAAGCAGAAAATACAAGGCAACCAGGAAGAAGCGCCAAAGAGACGGAGTGTGTGTGTGTGTGAGAGAGAGAGAGAGAGAGAGAGAGAGAGAGAGAGAGCGACGAGGGGGGCATAAAAAACGGAAAAAATCTTGCAAATGTAATGCAATGAGCTCGCGAGAAAAGTAGCCTATACACACACGCGCGCGCGCGCGCGCAGAAACAGAGAGATAGATATACGCGCGTCCCTCCCTACGGTTTTCCCCACTCGATTCTCTTTCTCTCACACACGGCGTAGACTCTCGTAAAGCTTAAATAAAGATAACCGAGGCTTAGGGCTGCGATATCATGCTGAGGGGGCGTAACGGCTGGTTGAGTCAACGAAATCAATTTATTCTCCCTGCCACCGGTAGCTACTCTGCTGCTGCTGCCTTTCCCTCGTTCTACTTTACGCGCTGTCTTTCTCTCTTTCTCTCCTTGTGTGCTGATACACTCGTCTCTTTCGCGCCAGCGGTATATACTGTGTATAGCAGAGCATTTGCGACTTATGCGCGTCGTGCGTGGAAGGGCTCGTCGGGGGTGTGTCGCTCTTCGAGTGAGGTGCGAAGATATTGTCTGGCTCTCTGGACCTGTTAGATTAAACGCTTCGGCGAATTAGTTTACTCGGGGATCATCCTTTATATATCAGCCTCTTTCTCGTATATATACCGATGTGGAATATTATACCCGACGGTTTTATTGTGCCGAAGAAAGTTATTTTTTCAGAGGAAAAATCTTATTTTACAGAGCGAGAACAACGGAAGCGGTGGAAAAAGCCGACTAAGCCGATTCCAGGAGTGGAGAGCAGAAGAGAAAGAAGCTCTGGGGAAGAGGCGCGAGCTTACTTTTTTAAATGCGGGATAGGTACGCATTTAAACTTTGCCCGTGATTACATATAAATGAGTTCTTGGGACGAGAGCGGTTAATTTAGTTTTCGAAATGGACTGCTGCTGCCGTTGTAGAGAGAATTTTTTCGGAGTTTATAAGCGGGATGGTAATTAAAAGCGAGAAAAAGTGTATTCGCCGACGATGGCATTTAATTCCGACGCTCGAAGCGCAAGTTGGGGGAGATTCGTTTTCCTGAATTTTCTATCAATGTATCAAACTCGCGTAAACACACCCGCAGACGTGCTCCTATAAACACGGCAATCGAGAAAATTACAGCATTCCTCTCTCTCTCTCTCTCTCTCTCTCTCTCTCTCTCTCTCTCTCTCTCTCTCGCCGCAAAAGTTGTCCAAATCGCGCTCAACCACTCTGCATATAATCATCGCAGGTATCTCTCCCGCTCTCTCTCTCTCTCTCTCTCTCTCTCTCTTTTTTCGTATATAAGCTCCTCGCTCGCCCTAAGCTTTTATCTCTCCTTCTCACTTATTTCCATTGCGGCAGCGCGTTGGCTTCTTCTTTTTCCTCGTCGTCCGGAGGCGATGTCAGAGAGGATAGCGCGTCGCGTCGTCTCGCGGAGTAGGATGCCTCGACTACTACCACGGGGATATCACTATCCCGGCTAATCCCGCGAGCTCGTAGACGGAACCCACTCTTTTCTCGAGGATAAAATCCCTGAGCAAACCTCCTACTCTCTGTCTTTTTCTCGCTCTCGTTGCTAAGAAAAGCCACTTTCCATCGTCAGAGCGCGAGAAAAAGAACTCGCGAGAGAAAGATCGCTCCGGCAGTTCAAGTCCGCGCGATAGAATCGCTGTAAAGGCGTCACGATCGCAGGTGTATATATGTATTTAGGGCCGGCTGTAAAAAAGGAAGTCTAATTTGACGTTGATTTTTTCGGCGAGTACGTTCACGTACGTACAGCTGTTCTGCGCTCTGTACATCGAAAAACCGAGTCACGCAAGAAGGTGTAACAAATATCTCGGAGCCTATACGCGAGAGATGCTACTGCGGAAGAAAGATGTCGGGATGGCTCGATTGACCGGAACCGGTAATCCTCGGGCGCCATACGGGACACGGAAAAGGGATCAGGAAGAGAGAGCCGCTCTGCTCTCCAATATGGACGCATCCACTGGTCAATCGGATTTCGGCTCCCTTTCTGCACCTCCGAGGATACACACACATAGAAACACACATCTATATACCTGCGTTATATCAGATCCGCGCGGATATTGGCCATCTTTTTTCCTCGAACCGGACACACGACTTCGACATTATGCTACAGACTCTCGACGAGACGGCGGCCCGAGGGGTGAGAAGGGCCAGATTAGGCTGACACATAGTTTTCCGAATTGATAAGCCGGCATTATAGATTCTTTGTACGCGAAAGAAACGCTAAAAAATTCAGGGGAGAAAGTTATATGTACGGGTAAGGGTTTCGGAAAAGCACTAATGTTTGGACATCGATAACGTTAATTCTCTTATACTAGACAAATAGAAGCTTTTGCCGAAAGTAGTTCGAGCTTTGATAGAGAAAAAAATCCGAAAAAAGCTCGTCGTCGTAAAAAGGAAAAATCTCAAATCCTCTCTCCGGACGTAGAACAACAGCATCAGGGTCGCTAGGCGAAAGAAGACGCCGAGGTTATACGAGATCACGGCGAGGCGCTCCGTCTATTATTGAGGCCGGCACGAAGTGGAGATCGCTGTCGGAGCTGGGTAGCTCGCCAAACCCCTTGAATTTTCGCGCAGATGTCCAGTAGCAGTAGTCTCCTATACGTCAACGTCTTAAAGAAAACATTAGCCCGAGAGAGCCGCTGTACGACGGCTGGCCAGTACGTCTTATATCGGAGGGGTGAATATTGAGTCGAAGCTCTCCTCGCGCACCGGTATTAGGTGATAAATCTCGTTTAAGACGGTTTGAAACTTTTACGAATTTCCGCGCGGAAAAATAGCGCTACGAAGAAAATTCGCAAAGTAGAAAGGACACACGGAACGTTGTAAACGCTTCTCTTGTGCCATATCCCCGATTGTAGAGGTGGGGTGGCACTAGACCTTTTCAACGGGGCATTCGTTATGTCCTTTGAATTCGAGGAGCTGGCACGCGCTATTATTTATTCCGTTCTTATTTTTTGCCGAGCGAGCGGTGGGCTCTTCCTCCTCCCGCGACCCCCACGAGAGAGCGTTGTTGTAGTAAACGGACATAAGTCAGCGCGGTCGAGCAGTGCTTCTGTCATTTTTATCGCCTCGGCCTGAATTAAGAAGGTGGAGTAGTGCGCGAGGTGGGGAAGAGACTTTCTCCTGCTCCTTGCCGCGCGAGCTTTATATCTTTTCACCCTTTCGCCTGTTGTGAAATCGAAAAATATTTTGTTGGTTGAACAATAGCTAAATTAGCCGAAATTGTGAATTTTATACGATTACACTGTGTACCGAGAACGTGAACTTCTTATAACTCCCACCAACTTATCATCCCGCAAGCTTCACAGCCATTTCACCAGCTACTCCGCTCGTCCGCTTCTCCAAATACCCGAATAAGAAGCTGCGCCACCACTGGATATCTCCTACTTCTGCAGCGAGGCATAATATAAGTGGCCGAGCGGAGAGAGAAGTCGTATTTTCGGCGGAAAAGAGACTACTCGCGCACTTTACATCATTGTTCCGCGCCTTGTAACTGACTGTAATGGGTCGAGCTTACGGTGATTTAAGAACACGGTTATACAGTCTTGCGGCGAGAACTTCTCGCGTGTAAAAATCGACCGAGCGCTTATTGCTCTCGTATAGTTTCTTTCCTTTCGCTAAAATCACCGCTATGTATAAAATGACGAGACAGGAATTGTGTAAACACACTGCGAATGAATGTATATTACGTATTTCGTCGACATATGGTGTTGCGAATGTCACTATTTGTAGAAAAAGGCCTAATCTATGGACATACTTAGGGTCCGACGACGCAAAACACAAACAAACGCCTGAAATCAAAGCGAATCGAGCATTCTCACGTTCGCCGGTATTATATCACGTTATATAGGCTTGCAGAACATCGAGCGCGTATATTCGAATATGACTGGAAAGAATCACTTAATAACGGCTTAAACTCCCCCTCGGCGGCAGCGCGCGTCCGATAAAAAAGGGAAATCAAAAAACTTGATCGTACACAGCCTGCAGCGAAGAAGAAAGAAGAGGAAAAAAAGGGAAAGGCAAATAATCCTCGACGCCCCAACATACTCACATATTTCAGGCTTTCCATAGAAATCGAGCGGAGAATCTCTCCGATGCATATTCGCACGTATCTTTTACCCTCTTTACGGTATCATTATACCCACCACAGCGCAGCACGTACGTTTTTCATTTTTATTTTTCAAACTTTCCGCAGTGCAAGTCTGCGATGACCAATATAAAGTCATTCGAGTGATCACGATTCTTTTATCCCGAATAATGCACGCAACGACGTCGGGAAGTCAACGCCCACAAAACATCGATCTCATTTCCAGCCGAAGAAACAAAAACACACAGAGAGAAGAGAGCCGTGCGCGCGTGCCATCGTAATCGTACGTCGAACTCCACACGTGGAGAAGCTTTCAATAGGGGAACAGTGAGTCTCGCGCGCGTGCATGACGTGTAAACGCATCACGCGGGTCACGTATAGTTAATCCGACAGAGGTAACAATGGCCTGCGACAACCCCCGTGAGCTGTTATGCGTGCGCGTCGCCTCGCTCTCGCTCTCTGTTCGACAAGGAGCTGCGTTGCCGCCGCCGGCCAAGGGAGCATCCGCATAATGCTACGATATTCTAGTAGTATTATAAAAGGCGCACGAAATCCGGCGCCAAATATGGTCTTGTTGTTTGTCCGCGCTCGCGCGGAGAGAAAGACAGAGAGCCTTTTTTTCCGTTGTCGAGCGCTGGAACTCCGATGTTTTCTCTCTCGTCATGCATACGAATGTGGAAATGAAAATCAGAGAGGTTGTTGTCTGATTTTTTCGGGATTACTGTATTGACGTCCAGTCAACGTGTGTTTGCGCGCGGATTTAATATAAGCAGGATGCGAAGGTTATTGCGTTATTGGGTGTCGTCGTCTGGAAGGTTGTCCAAAACGTGGTTTCGGTCCTGGCCTTTATATTATGTCGCTTGAACATTGAACTCTCCGGCAGTCGATAGTCTCTGGCAAGCGAAGATAGGTGGCGCATAGGCGCTTTCCTACGCCCCTCATCAAAATTCACGCGCTCGGTGCATATATAACGGTATGCCAAATACACCAGAATTGTCTTTTCTTGTGCGGCTTACGCTATAACTGCTAATCGCTTCGATTGAGATTTGTAAGATTGTGTACTGTTTGTTTTATTTACTTAACGGCATGATTTTAAGTGTTTATGAGTCCTTGTTTTTTTTTAAATTGTCTAATAAAATAAATGAATGGGACTCCCGAAAATACAACATTTCACTCCGACCCCTCACACCGACGTTTCGACGCATCACCCATACACACACATACACATCTATATGTATATCCACTACTGCACAAGCCGTCTCGCGAGCGGACAATGTAACAGCATCTGAGCAGCGCATTGTGCTCACGGAAGTCTCTCTCTCTCTCTCTCTCTCTCTCTCTCTCTCTCTCTCTTTCTCTCCGGCCTAATCGGATTATATCGCGCTCGCGCGCGTAAAAAGAGCAAACGACCAAATCGCATTTATATTAGCTTCATGAATGAGTCGTAAATATTTATGCTGCGATCCTCTCTCTCTCCTTTTCGTTACGGCTTATGTGTCTACCCTCTCGCGCGTACCTATACGACCACAGATTTTTTCTCCCTCCAAGTGCGTATGCGCAAAGTGCCGTACTCGGACGCATAGACGCATACAATGAGTTTGTTGCTGTATATAAAGATGCTTGTGACGCGGATATGCAGAGGGATGTCGTCGTCGGGGTCGCTGCTGAAGAGGAGGAAGAAAGTAGGACGGCTAATCGGTTCACGAGAGGATGTTCGCACGACTGAGAAGACGAGCGTCTTTTCTCTCGATTGTTGTGATTTTCCGAGTCTTATACGTGCGACTGAAAGGCGGGCTTTTGGCTTAAGGCGGTTTATAATTTTCTTTCGACTATGTGGGAACGTTTAAGGCTGTCATTGTGCGCGCCGATTCGACTGGACAAAAATAAACTAAAACTAAACGGTATGGCGACTCACAGGAGACACACGACATCGCGAATTACGCAACGCGGCGCATCTCAACGACGACAACTCTGTATACACTTGAAGTCCAAAAGAGCGAACATCTCTCAGCACGCAAACGCCCGAAGCGCGAAAAGCCCAGAGCTAAACGGGAAATTTCGCGCAGCTGCAACATCGCGCGACTATATAGCGCAGCAGCAGCAGAGTACACGTGTGTCGTACAAACGCAGCGACTACACACAGCCTCGAGGCGAGAACAAGAGTTCGCATTGTGTATCGGTGCGACGCGATGTTTTCCTATCCCGCGCGCCTTGTATAAAAGACTCGACACTCCGTTATAATAAAGTCCACCCCCTTTCGAGGCAGCTTCTTTTTCTCTCCCGCCCTCTCTCTCTCTCTCTCTCTCTCTCTCTCTCTCTCTCTCTCTTTCTCGCTCTCGCCGCCGCCGCGCGAATAAGGGAAGGCATTACTGCCAGCCAACTTACTTTGTTCCTGAACTTTATTAATTTTTCCTCGGCTCTTGGGGGAGCCCGGTTATATCGCGCGCACGAGGATAGGGACAAGAAGGCGAGATGCCTGAATGGCTTGAGAGAAAGAGAGGACGAAAAAAAGTCCGCTGGAAGTTGGGCGCAGGAGAGGAGAAGGGTTCGAGCTCTTTCTTGTGCCTGTGTGACGCGCGCTTGGAAATTTTAAAATCTGTCTATGCGTTGTCGAACCACCGCGAGGGAAACTTTATTATTAGCGGCCAGCGCCTGAAGAAAGTGTTGAGGGGAGATCGTGACGACGCCGATTTCTCGAAAAATATTCATTTTCGTACAAGAAAAAGACCATCGGATCATCTCCTGCACTGGTCTCGCACAACCCGAGCCGTTTCAGCATGAAATTGCCGCTCGCGCGCAGCATAAACAAAGAGGATCGCCTCGCGCAACTTCGCCGAAGACAGCGACAAGATATTGCCTTTATAAACTCATTTGCAGCTCGGCCGATCATCTCTTTCCCCGCGTGAAAAAGTTCGCCTCCCGCGCGACCATACCGGCGGCGGGTGATTGATGCGCCCGGGCGCGTCGCCGAATAATTAGGGGGGGGGGGGGTCGACGCGCCGCGTTATACCGCCCGAGGTGTCTACGTGCTTTTTTTCCTCCGCACAGCCTCCAGGAGGGTGAAAACTTGGAAGCCTGACGATACTCGGGATGGATGCTTCTTGCGATGCGGAGCCGATGTTTGATGTTTTTTAATTGAGTTCAAGGGGGCAGAGGGGATGTATCGCGGGAACGGCGTGTTGATGATACTGTTTGCGGGAGAGGAATTACTGTGTTCTAGGTTAATTGATACGGACGATTAAGCGGGCGATTTGATTAGTATGCACGAATATTCGAAAAAGTTATCGTTACTTCTCTGTAACTTCAGCGAAGGGTTGAATCCACCCCTTCTATTTGAAAAGCTTCGGCGCCTCTTCGAAATCGCTGAAAAATTCAATCCTTTCGCTCGAAAGCTTACACACAGCCCTGTGTGGAGCGATGCAGTGGAACACGCAAGTGGCGCGCGTTTATCATCTCACACTCTCCTCCCGAGGAAAAGATTAGCGCCCGTCGTTCAATCACTCTCCTGCCAATAATCTACCTACATCTCTCTTTCTCTCTCCCTCTCGTCTCTTTCGCGACGCTCTACCCGCGCGATATCTCGCGTGACAGTTGCCATTGTGTGCGCGCAAGCGCAAGCGTTTTCCCGCACCCTCTCTCTGTTAAAATGCCGCGTCGGCATTATCCGCAGCGTTGTGCACTTTTTTTCGTAAGGAGGGAGGATATGGCTGTACTACGTTATTTCGGGTTAAAAAATCGAAAATCTACCAAACAAATAAATTCTCAAGCCTGAAATCCTCTTCGCAAACTAATGAGCCTTCCTTACCCGATTAGAAAAAAGCTTCGAGAATTTCTCCGAAAAAATGCCCTCCGTACCCCCACCCACGATACACTAAGCACATCCACCTCCGCATCTCTGGCTCTCTCCAGCCCATCCTCCTCTCGTTCCTCCGCATCCATATACGCTTCCATCCGTTCAGTCGCGGGGCACCGCTTGATGGACAGCGGCACCAATTTGACGCTCCTCTCTCTCTCCCTCTATTTTTTATTTTGCAGTCCTGCCGTGTGTGCGTGCGCTGAATATTGCATCGAGCGTTTGAAAGGCTGGAACTGTCGAGCGAAGGGGGAGGCAACTGCCGCCGCTGGAATTCACCGGTTGTGTGGATGCACTCGGCCGGGAAAAACGATAGGCGCGAGAGAGCAAGCGAGGAGAGGGAGTATGGTATACTGGAATCGAGAGTGACGGACTCGAAGCCTGCAGATAGAAAGAGAGAGAGAGGGAGAGAGAAAGGGAGGGAGAGAATTAGGGGAGAGGCGGAACACGGAAAGAGCACGAGAAAATGAAAGAATAAGAGATGAAAGGAGAGGAGGGGTGCCGATGGAGTGCTGGATCAGAAACGCGAATCGGCTTCGGACGTGTACGGCGAGTTTGGAATCTGCGAGAGTACTTTTTGCCCTGAAGTGCGTTTACTTTGTGTCGGGGGATTCACGGAATTCATGCTGATATCTGCGAAATGCTTCTTTGTTAAGCTTGGAAATCATCTATTAGACTGTAAAAAATTAATTGATCCAACAAGGTGAAGAATTATCAGTTGTCACTAAAATAATAAGCCCGTACAATCGTATCAAACGAAAATGTCCACCCCAGCAGCCTCTACTAGGGGTAGAGAAAAAAATCGTCTCGAGCGTAAAAAGCGAGCCAGTCAAAAGGTAAAAACTGCCGGGACTCGCTATAGCGAATGAGAGTTAAAGCTCCTGCGACCAGAGAGCAGACAGACAGCCAGTAGAGTCGCGCGCACGCACACACAGAGAGAGATGGAAAGCCGAGAGATGAGCTTGGAACAAGCAAAAGAGCACGAGCGAATGAAAGAACGAAAGATAAAGAGACAGTGAAAAAATAGAGGCAAAAGTCCCGAAACAAGGGAAAGAATATGGACGGCGGCAAAAAGCTCCGCTGAAAGCTCTCTATATGGACCGAAGCCGCTTGGCTCACTCGCGCGCGGCGAGGACGTATAAGAGAGAGAGAGAGAGAGAGAGAGAGAGAGAGAGAGAGAGAGAGAGAGAGGAGAACGCGGCGTTTCACCTCGCATATCACGTCGGTCAAATGCCAGGCCGCCCAGAGAGTGAGTCGCGCGCGCACGGGCCTGCAATGAAATCGCTATATATCCAGCGAGCCTCTCGACATGCACTCGCGAATTATTTATCCCAGCGAGACGAGCTTATGCCGCCTCGACGGCTTCGTGTAGCTATAGCTCCTACTGCTGCTGCTGCTGCTGCTGCTGATGGCGATTATCGAAATTTTTTATCCACACCCTCGCCCACGATTTTAAGTGCTTTATTTTTGTTTGGTTTAACGCTGATGCAGGTGCTATATTTAACGATGATTGGATAAGTTAGCCATATACGCTCATTACACGGGGGCGAAAGAAAACTCATCTTCCTCCGTAGGGTTATCATCAGCGGCGGGAAAACGTATCATCTTGGCTAATACACCGATGGGTATAACCACGTAGGCGAATCTTAGATCCCCGACACGTTTCCCTCGTTGTAGCGGCCAATTCGGCAGGCGTACAAGTTACGCGCGACATTATCCCCGGGTATAATAGCTGTTGGGAATGCATGGGCTTTAATTGGATTGACCCGAGTCTCGAGTGCTACTTCGACTCGACTCGGCCGCGAGGATATGTGTATAGAGTCGCGTCGCCGTGAGACCATATCGGCGCGCCCGAGTAGTTGGGGTGTGGGTATATTAGCTTGGCTGGAGAGAGAAAATTATGTTATTGGAAAGGAGCTACAAGATATGATAAACAACTGCGCAGTGTAACGGTATATGAGACGCTACGTTGTGTAACGGAAGTATTTGTTATCCGCTTGAAGATTAGGATACGATTAAATTTGCAAAAATAATCGGGACAAATTAAGAAGTATAACGACGCACGTCCGCAGAAGCAAAGCGAATCTAATCACAACCACCACAGCGATAGCCGTCGTATAATAAGCCACACGAGCACGCCTCGACCTGATGGTTTCATTAGGCGTCTCTCGCGACGTTCGCAGCATCTCGATATCTCTCTCACTCACTCCTCCCCCTCACTTTTCCACACTTCCTACGAGATACCCACACCCCTACAGCAGCATAGCCAGGATTTCCGATGCCCCGGGGAATTGGCGCCGCGACTTATTGCCTCTTAGGACACGGCTAGAGCGCAACGACGACGATCGGTTCAAACCGAACTGCCTCGTGTATAGCTACACTCGTGGAAGCGGTGGTGCGCGCGGCAGCTGTGAAGCGCAATTTTCCCCCGGTATTAACCCTTGAGTGTGTATAGACGTTGCGCGGGGATGTCTCGGCAAAATGAATTTTACTCGTCGTTAGTTTTAACTGCGCGCAGCACCTAGCGTTGAATCTTCGCTCGATACGTCTGGTAATGCTTATGTGTCGCGTGTGTGTAAGAGATAACGAAGCGAAATTGTCGGGAACAAAAAAGGGAATAAACAGCCGAATAGAAGGCAGCTCACGGTAAGGAAGCCTAATGAAAGCGTAAATGACGAGGCACCACGTCGGGGTCTTTCGAAGGCCAATAATCGCACTATTTTCTCCGCTAATTTATTTCATTACCCGAACCGGCTCTCTATACACACGCCGAGCTATAGTAATTGGACTTGCAGCATCAGCGAAAGAGAGAGAGAGAGAGAGAGAGGGAGAAGGGGAAGAGAACCCCATTACGGGGCGGCCTTTGCCTCTTTAAAGCCCCCTAATGAATTGGGCCTAACTGCGATTATGCTATCTCATCGACGTTCGTCGCCTCTTGTTTGCCGGCGTTAGACTCCCGACAGCTCATTCGATATCCTGATCCTTATAAATTCGACTACACCACGGCGACTTCAACTCTTTGCGCCATATAGCTGCCAAAAAAAGTACATACACACTTCCCGAACTAAATCATCCATCAAAATAGAGTACGTACACGACGTGTTGGCCAATAAGTATACATAATTACCTCACTGGAATTCGTCTCAATTCCCTGAACCGCCCACGAAACCTCAGAAGGATAAAAAAAACGCCTGTGTGGTCTCCCTCCTATATAGGTACACCCCATCTAATACTCGCGCCAACAAAGGCCTCGGATTTCGCGCGCGTGCATCTATATGACGGAAGTATACGGCGCTGCGCCATCTCCGCCCCCAAGATGATGGATCGCGCGCTTCGACTCCAAATATTGATACACCACAGCGCGCGCGCGGCCACAATGAGCGCGTGAAATTCTCAGCGGGACGCGAGATGAGGGAGGCTATTGTGTGCTACCTACACCGACGGTATAATGTATATGCGTGTGTGTGTCCGAGTATGGAGAAGAGAGAAAAAAGGACGGAAGGCGTTATTCTTCGCGCTGAACTTTTTGTCACCGATGTTTTAGGATGTCCTTACAAGAAGTCGACTGTGGCTTGTGCGCGTGGAATATTCGAAATTTTTTTATGGGATGTTTCTCGAGTCATTTTTAGTGGAGCTCGTGTGTGTGGGGCAAGTAGGTATGTAGAAAGAAGTCGTCAGTTTTCTCGGAAGCTAGTGGGAGGGTAATTTTTATTGATGGCTAACATCAATTACTGGCTTTATCGTTTTGATCAAATGATTATATGCTGTAAGCATGTTGAGTTACGTATACCTACGACTAGAATTTCATTTTTTAGAATACAAAAGTACAGTCGAAGTTCCGCGAATCTTTGCCCGAACAAAACCATCATTTTAATCCTATTTAACACTTTTCCACTTACCTGCCATACCCCCACAACCCTATACCCAAAACATCCTTTCTCTCTCCTTCCCTAAGCAGCTCCAAAACTCCCGATGTTTGTTTTCATAATTTTCCAAAATTTCGTTCAGGTCATATACACGCATTCATATTCATTCGGCTCAGAACTATACACGCGTGTTTCCACGAGTGAGCGTGTAATGACGAATAATAGCGGGCCCTCCCGTACAGGAGCGTCGAAAAATCCGAGCGTACACACACACACACACATAGTGAAAGAAAGAATAGGACCATACGACGCGGGGGCCGAATGACTGATGACCATGGGAACGAGGCTACTGCGCTCGCGCGCGCGCGAGAATGAGAGATGAACAGGTAGTCTCTCCTCTCTCTCTCTCGCGCGCGCCTTATGACTCGACTCCTGTGGAGCAGCGGAGAAATCTTTATATCCGAGGATTCTGCTTATTGCGAGAGCCGAAGAAACGAATGAATGAACGAAGAAGGCAGAAGAAGTAAAAAGGGGATCGAGATATATATGCGTGGGAGGAGGACGTGTGTGTGCGTATGCGGCTTGTTCTCGGGAGCTACTTGTAAGAAAGCTTCGGGGTGGGCTCGCGTGTGTTTTCGACAAATGCAGACACATAGTAGGCACAGAAATATTCATGCGCATATAGCTGGGCCGCGTTAAACGCGCTCAAAAGCCGTAGTAATGGGCTTAGCTCGCGCTTGAATGGACGTAGCTTCGTTCAAATCTCGACGGCTGCGCGCGTATGCGTATACGGGATATATACAAAGGTGATGAAGATGTGTCACGACGAGGCGTGTGCGCACGTGTATTGTATTGAAATTCAGAGGATAGGAAGAGGTACACGACGCCGAGCTTCCGGTGCGGACGCACTGCACTTGCTGCGCGTATTGTCGTTTGAATTTTAGATAGATAATATACGCCGCGACGGCTAATGGTTTTTCTTTGAGACGAGAGAGATCAGCGCGCGTGGTCGGCGCGCTTTTGTTCGATGACGATGAGCTGATAGGCGTATAATGAATACACTCGCCGTGGCACAGGTTGGTTTTTCATTACGATTTCTATTTAGATGTTGCGCCGAGTCCTTTGTCGCTTTCATCGATTCCTGCACCTTGACTCATCCCCCTTATAGGAGTGTAGTAGTAACTACTCCTTTCTTCACATTGATTCACTCTTGTGCATCAGCATCGGAGAGAAGAAGGTGTCACTTTGTGTTTGAAAAAAAAGGATTTTGAAAAAGTGCGTTGGGATCCCACGCGACTTTCTTGTAAACGAGAAAAAGAGCTCAAGATCGACGTCGTTAATCATCTCCCAGGCGCTCTCGCCATAACTGATGCAAACGAATGTAATACATAACGTCGGTAAACACGAAGAGAGAGAGAGAGAGAGAGAGAGAGAGAGAGAGAGAGAGAGAGAGAGAGAGCGAAATCCAGAAGCAAACGCGGCGTATATAATATTATACACACGATGACGGTCACGGTACTGTGGCTACCCCCAGAAATATATACACGCAACACTCTCGTCACCCCTACATCTGCCTGATATCGATGCGAATCTCTCCCTTCTGTCCCATTATTCTTTCTCACACGCTCTCTCTCTCTCTCTCTCTCTCTCTCTCTCTCTCTCTCTCTCTCTCTCTCTCTCTCTCTCTCTCTGTTATTACAGCGAGTGTCAGTTATGAGCGAGAGATTCTCACGAGCCGCCATATATTACTGATGTATATAAGCCAGTAGGTAGATATATATTTTCGGTGCAGACCGAGTGACGAGGACTCGTGTAATTGTTACCGCGAGGCATTAATGGATGGGGGTTGGAAGTACTTACTCCGCACTCGAACTTTTCGTTTATTGATTTTGGCTTTTTGCGCTGTCGCGAAGAAGGATGTCCTGTTATTATTCGTCTTTTTTATGTGTTTTGATTGGCGACTGGGGCTGGCTGGGAATATTATTCATACTTTTTTTCATCGGCCTTATTTCGAGTGAACGTGTGTGAGAATGTTATTCCATAGATATACGTTACGCTTCAGCGTCGCACGATACAATAAGAAGTCCTCGTGGCTAATAAGAAAATAAAACTTCGCTAATAAACTTCATAATGACAGACGCCTCCAATTTGGTCGGCTTCTCCGCAGAAACGAATCGTCCGCACACTACTCTCTGCAGTAGCCAAGAGAAGGAGCCGGGAGACAAAAGCCGCGATAATTAATCCGTCGCGAGGTTCGCGCGTCACGGAAATCTGCCACGTCGATTTCCTCCGCACTGTTATTTAACTTTCATTACGCCTCGCGTAAGCTTTATCGATATTTACCGTCGGGAGCCGCGGATACGCTGACTCCGGCACGATCTCTCGTCGAACTGCTGTCCTACCGCATCAATTTCTTATTCTTTTGTCGTTCGAACGACGTCTTCTTTTCCGTTATTATACGACTCTAAGTTTATTAAAATGTTTGATATGTAGAGTAGGATCTGTCAAACACCTGTCAAAGCGCGATAATCGTCCAACTTCCACACCTCAGTAGGCTGCGCGTATAATAAAGAATCAATTAAATCCACGACAGTCGACAACAATGCCTTACACACCTCTGGCACATCGGCTCTTCACAACAAACTTTCCAGCAGCGTCGATCAAACCGGATTAAATCCTTCTCCCATCGATCGTCGGGATCTCTTGCGGCGCGCATAATAGAGCCCGCACCGCTATATGGCGAACTCGCTGTAAACAAATCGTAAAAAGAGTGAAAGGCAGGCAGCTCGCGAGTTCGGGAACGGGAGCAAGGGAATCCGTCCTATTCTCCGGGGCAGCTTTGTAAAGCTCCTTTTCACGCGCGTATTAAAAGTCGGGAGTCGTTTCGAGATTAAGAAATCTTCGGGAGAGATGTATGTATATCCGCGGAGCCGAGACTTGAAAACGGATCGTGTGTGGATCATATGAGTAGTAGTGTGAGCCGGTCGGTAAATTATATCGCGGGAGAAGGGGACACAAAGAGAGAGAGAGAGAGAGAGAGAGAGAGAGAGAGAGAGAGAGAGAGAGAGAGAGAGAGAGATGGAGAGCAGATTTGCTCGGGATACGCTTCTTTATTTCAATTATGCAAATTGCCGCGACGGCCCAGTGTAAACACGCGAGCTTCTCCTCGTTCTCGTTCGTGTTTACGAGCCCGATCGCGGTTGACTTTCAATTTTTTTTCTTCATCGTCTACCAGGCTGCTGCTATATAGTATGATAATAAAAGTGTCTTCGGGCCGTGTGCCGTGCGGAGAAATCGCGGAGACGATAATGAAAAGTGGCCTGAATTCGAATGTGTTTATAATACGAGTTTGGCTTTATTATATGAATGAGGCAAAGTGTATTTTCGGATTGTTCCTTAATGTACCGCAACCTTTATTAGCTATAGATGATATAAAATATTGAGGCTTGATTGAATTTTATGTACCTTAAGAATCGAAAGATCACATATATTTTATCGTATTTTCTGCAATTAGAAATAGAAAAAAAACCAACGTTCAACGAAGATACTTCATAAATAATCCAACTACTAAAATTCCAAGCACACGTACAAAATCTCAAAATTTCACACCACAGCTCTTGCCCGACCACCGCCGGCAGCTCAAAGCTCGCAAACATCCCAAGGCCTTCAACTCTCCGCGCAGCATCGCAGCAGTAGTACGGGCGGAACGCGTCGCATGCAGAAGCTCAGGCCTGCATAAAACGCGAAAACAGCGTGTATTGGAAGTTTGCGCGCGCGCGAGAGTCTCGTTACCTGCTCTCTAGGCTATACGGTATGTAGCTATACGTCGCCCGAAGCTTATCTTGTCTGACGGCGGTCGCATGCCTCTCTCTCTCTCTCTCTCTCTCTCTCTCTCTCTCTCTCTCTCTCTCTCGGTTCTGCGCCCTCTCGCTCTCTCGCTCTCGGGGTATTCGTACTTAATACCTTATCTTGTTAAGCAGTGCGCTTAAGATTGTCGCGCGAGCAGTTAACCGTTTTCTCGGCTTATACGCGCTGCTGCTGCATCTGCCACCACCGCTGTTGTTGTTGTTGTTGCGCTGCAGTATGCGCTTCTTCGCTTACTTATTCTCTTTGTGAGCCGATCGTTGCCCGCGGGATCGAGAGATGCGAGTTTGCGTTTTGTCGACGACTGGATTCTAGCTGATGCGTACGATCGTTAATCATGATGCGAGAATGATGGAATGGCTCGGGTTTGAACAATTTTTTCGAGATAACGAGTCGTACGGTATGGGAAAAAACGCTTCTCGCATAGGTCGTAAAACTGTAACAGAAACTATCTCGTGTATCCTCGAGGCTAAGGGAAAAAACGACGAGCACCTGTACTACTCCGCAGTCGTAAATGCAAGTATCTGTTTTAGGTCAACTACGAAAATATCGTATTTCGTGGAAGAGTCTCCGCTGCCTCGAGAGACGGTTGGTGTCGTCACACAGGCCTGTGAAAAAAATCAGCAGATTGAAACGTAAGCTGCAGCCGACAAGCCGAGCCGTCGTCGGTATGGTCTCGTTGTCTTTCTGCGAGGCGTTTCGTTTCACGGACTCGTATATTTTTCGTCGAGATGTACGACAGATAGACGACAGATGCTACTCTAATTCCTGCAATAACGCAGAGTCAAGTGCCTTCTCGAAAAACTGGCTGTCGGTAGTGCGTCCCTCCGCGTATCATCTCGCAGTTAACACATGAGAAATAAAACTTGATTTATAGTTTGTGAACATTTACATTATTGGTAGATCAAGCAAATCTGCTCGAGATTTTCCCATCGACCGGAACTCGCCTCGCAACCCACATGACGAGTGTCCAAAGAAAGTCGTCGCCCTTTTCCGCGTCACCTTGCGTAACAGCACTCGACCCCCGCTAAGAGAACCTTTCAAGCCGTGACCATAGGTAGAAGTCCGGCACCGGACATCGAGACGACGCGTGCAACAAAACAACAAATTGGCCCGCTCGGCGCGCGACGAGAGATTTCCCAGGCGCCCCGGGGTAGGTGGTCCGAGCCGCCCCCGCTGGGCCTCGTAGGCCTTCTTTTTTTCCGTACCGTTGACTTTGCGCGCCCACTACGCGTATGGCTTTTGTGCGCAGCGTCCGCTACGGCAACAAGAATCGATGAATTTGTGGGAAAAATCTCGGTCGCATTAGCGTGTGAGAAAATTGGCGCGTCTCTCGACTTCTTCAAGACGCTGCGCTGGAGGTGCGAGATCTGGAGTGGGGTCTTAAATACTTTTTAAGGAGCACAATGTTTGTATTCGCGCGCGGTGACCGCAAGACCATTGAGTCTATGAGAACCGAAGGTTTGAGAACGATTTTGACGGGCGTTCGTCGATGTGGCATTGTCGATTTCTCAGTAATGGGTGTATCATGAGAAGTAAATACGTATTATTCGTGTGGATGTGTTTTGACTTCGTGCTTTCAGGCGAATGAATAGGATGCATAAATCTAATAATGGAGGAAACTGCTATGGTAGCTCGCAGAACGATTACGAAAATTTAGGCTCTATTAAACCAACGCCACTTGATCCATCCTCATACCTATCTTCCTCTCGATCCCAAAGAGTCTCCAATCCGCCAATCCCTCCTCCACACGGCGTCCGAATTAAGCCCAATAAAAGTTCCCCCCGTAAAAATCGACGCCAAAAAATTTACATCGCTGAACACTCGAAACGCGATCGAGTGTCGCCGCACGAAACGAAAAAAAGGAAACAACCGACTCCTTATAGACGCATAAAAGCCAAGACACGCAGAGTCGCAGCTCTCTCCCCTTCGTCGCGTCGCTCGTTAGGCGACTCGAGCGAAACAGTCTAAGGGCACGCTACTAATTCAGGCTGACATAATTGGGGGTGTTTGTTACCTGTGCGCCCGACGCGAGAGAGAGAGAGAGAGAGAGAGAGACTCCTTCCTCTTTCTCGGCGACACGAGGCTGCAGCTCTCGTACAAGATCGTATAACGAGAGCGAGGAACATGGAAAACCTCTTCCTCGGACGATCCTCCAGCCCGATAGCCGATGCTATCGTGTACCTCTAGCCCTCTTCCCTTCTCCCTCTCTCTTTTCTACTCTTTCTAGCCCCGACAGCGTGTAGCGACGGCTGCTGCAGGCTCTTTCGCTAGCTACGTCCGAGGAGAGCTTCCTACCCGTCTGCCTGTTGCCTTTGGAATTTTTCCTCTTTTTTTTTGCAGTCCCTGGCGCCGCTGCTCTGCAGCTCGGCGTCGTTGTCGTTGTTGTTGCTGCGGAAAGGAGCCGAACTACGCGGTGCCGGCGCTGGTGTTGTTGGCTCCGTGTTTTCGCGTACGAGATGCTGCTGCTTTTTTTTATCACAGCGAGTTTTTTCGAGAGGTTAGCTGGTTTAGCTCGGTTTTCGCGTGTAGACGGTCGGTTTTGGCTTGTGATTAATTGGCGAGTTTCGAGTAAGGAGGATGTTCTTTTGGAGGTGATTGATGAGCGAAATTATGGAAATGAGTTTTTGATTGAACCGGTTACATAGTTTTAATATTTGATCACTAGTTGAAAAATGTAAATCTCTTATATACTTACGTAACCGTGTACTCGCTCTCGTAAATACTTGCTTACCTGAGCCTCTATCTCCAAAGTCATCGATGCGGCGAATTCAATAAAGCATATGCATAGTGCCCTCGCTCGTAATTCAGCTTCGTGACGCTGTATCTTGTCGACGGGTATAGCGCGGGAGGAGCGACTGTGCAGATATCGCGACACGGGTTTTGCGCGCGGGATAGCAGAGGCATTGTCGAGCAAGTTATTATTTTGTATCATCGACCTTCGTTGAAAACGTTGAACCTTTTTTATTCTCCTCCGCGACGAACACTCGCCCTGTTGTAAATTTTTTGTACAATATTCAAGTCCTCAAAAAAATTCACCGCATCGTCTCAAAAAAATCATCTCCGACGAAAGCGACGCAGCGTAGAAACCAGATACGAACATCGTCTTTACAATCGCTGCTCATCGAAGGACCGGGCGCGCACTTGTCTCGGCGTTGGAATCGTAGTTAATGACAGGCGCGATAAGAGTCTCTCTTCCCCTGTCCGTCCGAAGAACTCTTCACAACCAGAGAGAAAACGAGATCGCAGCAGGATCAAAGAGCATCAAGTTTACTGACTTTTATCGCCGCGACAAGCGAGGCGACGCAGACGGTTTTCGGCTCTCTTTCTCGAATTATTATTACGGACCGTACCGTCGAAAGCTGCGCGACGTTTACGAGCGCCTTATCGCCCGCCGGATTTTATATCTGTCTCGTGCATCTGTTTTTGGAAATGATTTTTGAATCACGTGATGGCCTCTCGTCGTGAGGAGAGAACATGCGAGGATATTCGTTTGGTGATGTGTTTTACGCGCGTGCGAAAAGGGGGATTTAATTGTAGCAATGGATTTAGGAGCCTTTGCTTAAGGAGAGAGAAAACTATTAAAACAAATTATTTTACAGTTTTTTCGTTGCATTGAAATGTTGAAAGTTTCTTAGCAACACATTCAAAGAAAGAAAAAATAGTATATTGTGCAACTAAGGGGGAAAAAGGGCGATTTCTAACGAGGGTGAGATTTGAGCACGAGTTGGAGCCGAGGGCGCCGAAAGCGACCGAGACGAGTGTTCAAATTTCACCCGAGGTAGGAATAGCCCTCCCCCCCCTTGTTGCACACTGTACTTTTTTTGACAAGTGCCTGTAAAGACCCGTTTTTATGCATATAGAGTGAATGGTAAGCTGCGCATTTTGAGTCGTAAACCACTCTCTATCAAAAAATATCAATATTTTTCAAAAATTTGATTATTTTTGAGTGTTTATGAGTAGCGAGAGGGAATGATTCCCTCCCGCACGCTTGAAATGAGCAGCTCGTCAGTCACTTTAGAGGCATGGAAACGGGTCTTTTTCATGCACGCGTTAAGAAAAATGTATTTCTTATTAATATTAAGAGTTCGAACAAAATAAGAAACGCGCTTTGTAATTTAAGTACTTTACAGGGAAGTAACTTGTCAGAAATAGTATGTTAGCAAATACCATAATGTACTAATTTTTAAAGTTAAAACGTTAGAAAAATATTCTATAGTCTAAAATTTATTAAGATGATTAGTTTTTCGGCATGATTTTATATATTTTTATAGAAGTTCTACTTATTTTCGGCTGTGGAATTGATGAAGTCGGAGTAGCGAGTGGTTAGTATAGCTAGATTTAGTTTTAGGTCGAATTTGGGATAGTTTTTTATTGCGGTAACGAATATGTCGGCGAACACGTTGGCGTAAATTAGATGTGGATTTGGTTATTGATAGCCAAGTTTTTGAAACTTGAGCAGCATTTAATAAGGATTGATTGTCTAATTTTGAGAGGATCATTTGGGATATTTCGATCGGGAGGTCTTTGATCAGGTCGGTATCTTGGTTGTCTTTTTTGCTTTTGCTATTAAGCTTAAGGGAAGACAGGAGTTTTTTGATGGAGTCCATTTTGGATGTTAGTCGAGAACTTTGGTTTAGGCAAGCTGATTCTCTAATGACCATTTTTTTAGAGGTGCTCCTTAAATACAGGAGTTACCAGGGGTGGGGTGTCCGACACCCCATCCGTTCATGTGACACCCCACCCAAATTGTTCCAGCCAATCACAGCCACCCAATTAGTACAGTTACCATGGGTAAGGAAGGGTGGTCAAGCTCTAATTAGATCCGTTTTGATATTAAATTACTTATATTAAAAATTATTTTATTATTATTTTATTAAAAACTCTATTCATCCGCAAAAAAATGGTATGAAATCGAATAAACGTAGGTGTTTCTCATACATCTGTTAACCACTAATGCGAACAGCACACACCTCCACCTACATACCCTCTCAAAAACCTCTCGAAGACCCGAACCGCAAAGGGAAACAGTTCCGATTTCAAAAACCCTGACCGCTCTTCCAACGAGCCATGTCGCTCGTCCACACATGTTAATCCAATACCTATATTTTCGGAAAAATCGAGAAAAGCCGCAGCGCAAATATCAAACATACGCGCGTACCAGGTATAACCTCCGAGAGGATCCGCCAGCAAACAGCCGCTCGCACGTTCGGAATACCTCCGGAGGACGTGCTCGCCCGGCTGTTTTTCGAGGCTCGAATCTTCGCGCGGGGGCTTTTGACTTTAGATGTTTGAAGGGATGCGCGCCGGAAAAGTGGATTTGACGCTGACTTTTGACGTGGCTGCGCATTTATGCCGAGGGTTTGTTTGGACCTTGATAAGGGATATGTTTGATCGGTACAGGAGTGTGCCGGGCTGCAGGTCTTTTTTTCGGACGCTGTTGTTTCAGAGCGGCGAGTAAGTATAAGTAAGCCGTCTTGAATATTTATAGAACGATAAGATACGTCGAGGGAAAAATAATTATTGGTATAAAATAATCTTAATTTCGAATGCATAGCATGCGCTGCAGTAAAGACGAAAAGGAAATCAAAACGGAATGCTTATTCCGGGAGTCACCGAGCGTGCGATAAGCCACAAACCGAGTAACATCGCAGCGACTTGTAGCCAGCATTAAAATTAAGTGTACACTCTTTATACCTAATTCCTAGTCCAGCGCGGATACGTGTGCGCGCATCAATCGAATCTCCCGAGGAATTAATTAAAGATAAGCTCCTCCGCCTCAACAGCGTCTTAAAATTCCTCCAATACCCAAGGAAACACCCATTAATACACCGTTAACACACGCACACCGCGTGTTTTCCGTTTCGTCGCGCTCGAGCAGTACGTCGTCGTATCGTAAAGCTATTTTTAAGCTCACCTTTAACTGCCCACCGTATATACTTACACGCATCCTACGCGTCTAATTAAAATTACTCGCCCGAGTATACACCCGAATAGTCGTGCCAAAAAAGAGTAGTAAAAAAAAAAAATTACTCGCGATCGAGATTTATCTTCCCGCTCGTGTTCGAACAGAGGCGCGCGTATATCGCTTAACGAGAGATCAGTGCGCGGGAAACCCGACGCCGATTTTACGAGGCCGAAACAATATCACCCACGGCTGGTGTGTATAGCGTCGCGGACACGTGTTTTACTGGTTTTCCAGATTTTTCGAAAGTCGATACGTGTTTCTTCTCCGATTTTTCGAGGCAGCGGCTTTATTATACGCGTATACAGCGTTGGTGCGACTCGACCGAGGGAGAGGCTTGTCGGATGGGCTATAAAAACAAACTCTTTTCTCTCGGGCTTGCGCGGCGTTTCTGTAAGTGTATCAAGTTTTGCTCTGTGTGGATAGATGGAAATACGAATTTCTAATGCGTCCTCGGAATGAAAAAGGTTACACAGTTTCGAGCGCAACAAAAAGGACCACCGTGACTCAGCATCGGTATTCGGTTTCAAAAAATACAGTTTTTACGAATCTCAGTCAAATAGAGCACAAAGCGCGACTTTTATTGGACTTCGGGTCAACGTCACGGCTCAGCTGCTCTCCGCACGATGATCGTGTTTACAGTACGCCACTCGAAAAATCATAAAAAAGCTTACAATCACCTCTCGAGTGTGTGCACACATAGAAAGCCGCATTATGCACATCGCTGCAAAGGGAAACATCGGAGAAAAAGTGTATCAGCCGCGGCGCACTCCACTGAGTTATTTACTCTGGCCGCAGCAGTCCTATTACACGCGTCCTCCTCCTCCGACTCGTATTCCAGGAAAATCCCCCATACGAAAAAGAAGGAACCCTCATTTTCAAACAAGCATACGTTCTCGTATTTCAAGGACCGCTCTCGTCTCAGCTCTCTCTCTCTCTCTCTCTCTCTCTTTCTCTCTCTCTCTCTCTCTCTCTCTCTCTCTCTCTCTCTCTGCAGTGACAAAACGCGTGTTTCGATGTAGTGCAGAGCGCGCGACAACTCGTTCGAGTTCAGAATCGTCGTTTATTAGCCCCCGACGACGGGCCTTTCCGAGAAGATGCTCGAAAAAGCGCAGCTCGTAAAGTTCGCCGAGGCCGTAAACTCTCTCACTTACTCTCTCTTAGCGCGGGAGATTTCGGCGCATGTCAGAGCCTCGCGCGACTTTGCGCCTATCGAGGCGTATATTATAAGAGGCGACGATGTGCGCGTTTATTAACGGAAGTCGAGCGTATAGCGTCTTGGATGATGTGTAGGATTTGGTATGTGCATAGGCGTGGAGTGACGAGGATGCGTCGGGGCTTCCTTACGCGAGAGTCGCTTCCTGCGCTCGCGCGATGAGGATTGTGAGAACGTTGCGGACTTTATGACATTAATAAAATTTGGTATTTTTGGCTGGCTTAATTAAAAGGCAATTTATTCTTGGGATCTTGAGTTATGAGTTCCTGTTTGCGTTAATTAAGCTATATAGTGCAGCGTATAATTTGTCTTAAAAAATATTCAAATAGAATCGAACAGAACGTTTGCTGTCTTCGTGCCAGCATGATGTCTCACTCTCTGAAAAGCGGATGTAAAATGCTATCATAAAATTTACCCTCTTAAACTAAAACGATATTTTCAATAAAATAGGCTTCTCCGTCAAACCACCACCGAAAACTCAAAAAACCCCGCATCATACACGACTGTATTTATGAGCAACAAATGACAGAGGTGACAAGGCGAGAAAATGCCGCGACGTGCCGAATTTATACGTTTCAGCGTGGTAGAGCGCCGCCGCTGGCTCGGCGATCTGGCGCGGGAGGGAAAGACGCTCGTCGCTTGAAATAATATTGCTACGCTACTTTGAAACATTGCTCTATACCCTGCACTCTCGCGCGCCCGGCGAAATTTACACGAGTCTCGCTGGTTTGTATGGCATTTTAAAATTAGACGTCAGACGCTCGACTGCTTGTATTCTCTTACTGCCGCTACTGCTATACTATATCGCTGGAGAGTAGAGCGTGTGCGTAAAATCGCATACGCTTGTTCGCTATTTTTACGGCGGAGTTGAGGAAGGGCCTGGCGCTGCAGCGCTGGGTAAAAGTCGATCCGAATTTTGAGGCTTATTAAAGGGTTATTTTTCGATGGCTTTGATCGCGTTTGCAAAATTAACAATCTCAAAGTGTAAAGCACTCGCATTCGCCCCAAGCCCTCCAAAGCTCGTTACACAAAGCACACTCTCCTGCATTCGAACTACATCCTCTGCTCATTCACCAACAGCCATATAGTGCACGTTTTCACACTGCAGGAGCATCTGGTTTGCGTCGCCCGGAAAGAGTCTCTCGCAGCAGCACACACGACTTATCGATGTTTATGCTCAAACGACACATTTAACAGCCGCGCGCTTTATCGCCGATAAATAACGCGCGAGCGAGCCTGCTTTCTTGGCGCTGAAACCGAAACAGACACACACACACACACACACCGGCGAGAGATGCGCGCGCGCTGCACTGAATTAACGGGGAAATCGCGCGAATTACACACGAGCAAGAGACTAACGTTCTGGAGAGCTGTATGCTCGTGGATGTAAATTGATTGCCTGCAAAAAGGCGAGAAAGAATTATTACGTATGAATCGGAGAGTGGTTAGCGCGAGGTATGTGGTTCGAAAAATTCGAGGGTATGCGTAACTGTACAGCGAGTCACTGGAGAGTGGTAGCCTAGTAGTGTATAAATTATAATTTTTTTCCTCGCTCGTATAACGAAGCGTTAAGTTGCTGTGGTATTCGCCGTAAATCAGGGAGCGAACTTTTGATCTTCTACACGAGCATTCGCGAAATAAAAAGCACCGCGCTCCGCAAAAGGAAGCAACTATCTGTCTCCGCATCAAACCACACAGATCAATGAAATCGCCATCAGGATCTCGGCAACGATCTCCTGACCATTTGACTCCACGCAAGACACAGAGTCACCTCACGCGACCGAATCCATACGCATAGGTATACATAAGGCTTTTCTCTTCCGTCCCGAGCTTCAGCTCGCATTAGCCGATGTATCTTTGTACGAACTTTTGTAACGCGTATAATTCTTATATACACACGGCTCGGGTCCTTCATATAGGTATACAAGTATAACGAGCGAGTCGCATACACACATGCACACACACAGGGAGGAATCCGGTATCGGACAAAGGAGTTGTAGATCGAGAGATGCGTCAGCTCAGCCATGAGAAATGACCATTATGAACGTCAACGCGCTTGCACAAGCACACACACGAGCGCTTAACATTCGCTTCTTCTTCTCGGCCGTGTGCACGTGTGTGCGTCCGTCTCTGTATGGTCTTCTGGTTGCGGCTCGTTTGGAGTTTAAAATCCACTTTGAGAGATCGAGCAGGAGAGAAAGATCCTAGTTTGAGTGATGACAGACACTCCACGCTAGGACTGTGCTCTCTCTCTCTCTCTCTCTCTCTCTCTCTCGCGCGCGCGCAGGCATTTGATATAACTGTATACAGTCATGTGTGGCTCACGGCTTTGATTTATTTGTTTCGCGGTGGTGTAGGATGGGAAAGTTTGGATCTGCAGCCGGATGGCGAATGGAGAGAGAGGTCCGATCGAAATTCATTCCGTTTCTTATCTCTGATTAATTTCCGCTTAAATAATAACCAACAACGTGTATTCAAAAAATCTCTTCGCTTTTCGCCTTTAAAAATGAAATAAAACTATAGAGCACATAAATCGCGAGCACGAGCAACGATAAGCAATTCGAAATAATTGCACCTCAACTCCTCTCTCTCTCGAATCGATTACGCTGGAGAGAGGGAGAGAGAGAGAGAGAGAGAGAGAGAGAGAGAGAGAGAGAGAGAGAGAGAGCATATCACACATACGCACACGGCATACGCAGACCGGAAGCACTGCAGCGGCAGATCCGCAGCTATATATCGCAGCGCAAACGGCCGTGTTTGCATTTGCCACGCGTGTAGCAGCAAACCGTTATAATGCGAATTCGCCGGCATGTATACCACTGTAGCGAGGGCCGCTAAATGCGCGAACGCGTGCACATTATACACACGAGAGAGAGAGAGAGAGAGAGAGAGAGAGAGGGGGGGGGGTATAGGTACCCTCGTACTCTGACGCGCGGAAACGCGTGTTTCGGACTCGCCGCGGCGAAACGACTTGCGAGATATCGCGTTCGGGATATGTGCAATGCGCGCAGCTTGCGAAACGTTTATGCGAGCGGTTTGCGTACGCGGAAAACCTTATCGGAACGTTTGTGCGGTCGGAGGTGATTATTTATGGATGCTACTGGCTTTGGGGGAAATTGATTTCCGATCGGTAGCTTGTAAGTGAAATATATCCTTAATGTTTTATTATTATTGCAGTCTTGTATGATTTGTTGCGTTTTCTTGGATTTTTCTATACGTTTTAGAATGTTTACTACAGGTAAAAATTTGTATTAGAAACTTTAGACCCCGATATAATCTCCGGTCAGCCTCTTCATTTCCTTCATCAGAATCTATGCTCCGAATGTATATGTAAAGGTATATCTGCAAGCCAAAGATGTCTTTTATCGGTTCTGTTTGAGCCGCTCATGCTATAGCTGTCTAATTTGGAAACCGTTGGATAAATTTATAAGGCCACATCCTTATACTCTAATAACATTGAAAGTTCAGTTGTCGCATCAGACTTCGTTTAACAGGCGGCCCGTTTAGTCACCACCTCGTATGCGTATAGTCGTACGTATAAATACTATACGCTTATAATATACGCTCCCGACTCGCGAGCCGTGTTATATATTGCCTCGCAGCTCATGTGGTGCTGCACTTCACCGCTCTCTCTCTCTCTCTCTCTCTCTCTCTCTCTCTCTCTCTCTCTCTCTCTCTCTCTCTCTCTCTCTCTCTCTCTCTCTAGTGCCACGCTACAGTATGTACGTGTTTGCCGAAGCTTAATAGACGCAAGCGAGACTTAACTTTCGAGAGACTTTATGCGCGAGAAGCGAGCGGTGAGCGATTCGCTTGGAGCGACTCCAAAAGCGGCTGACGAGAGCAGTGCGAGATGCCGATTGCTTTTGTTTTGCTTTTTGATTTGGAACGCGCTGGAAGCGATTGAGTCGTGAACGATTTTTTGGAATGGATAACGTTTCTGGAATGTGTCTTCTAGTAATTACTCAGTACTTCAAGTTGAGTGCCATATTTAATTTGGACGGGATGAATACCTCTGAATTAAGGAAAAAAGTACAAACGACTGATTATTGTACGATACGGTGCATTGACAGCTTTCAAGATTTTAAATCAAACAGCAATTTTCCATAACAATCTATTACAAAATAATGATAAAATAAATATTGGATCATAAGTAGGGTAGTTTAGTAAGCCAATAATACAATTTATAAACTAACTTATTTTGACTGATATATTTCGTATGAAATACACTTTTGTTATGCACAATTTTACAAAATACTTCTTTGATATAAAAAATAAGTATATTATTCACTTATTTGCCTGCAGTATATTTGATCTTTCGATTAATTCTGTGATGCACTCTACCAATCGATCCTTGAAAATAGTGTCTTTTTCCATGTATTCGAGCATGAATTTAACCCGATCTGAACCAAACATAAGGTCTGCAAATCCATCAGAACTTTTTAACTTCTCGGTCATCACATCTCCATTTACAAGAATCGTTGGATTGTATAAAGCAGCCGAAATGATACCGACAATTTTCATTTCTTCGTATTGATCTAGAATATCAGAAAAACTTGGGACAGGTGCTTGTCCATCGCTATTTTCTTTCAAAGTTTTACACAGAACATCATGATAATGCTTCAACATTTCAGTTTCTCTTTGCTTACGAAATTCTCGACCTGTAGTTATATGCATGAATTGGGCTATCTCAAACATTGGTGGTACGTATCGCACTACTTGAAAGTCCACTAATACACACTTTGGTAAAGGTTGCGAATCATCGAACATCAAATTGTACGACCAAGGGTCTCCATGACACAGGACATTTTGTCTCTTCTTTGACGGAGCTGCCTTATCAAAAATTTGACTAAACATTGCGGAAACAGACTTGTGATCGAAGCCTAATTTCTCAGCGATTGCTACGTTGATATCCACTCCTGTATTAATCCATTTGTATGACATACCTTTACACACAAATAAAACTTCTTCTAATAATTCTGGGTACAAGTCTATCCAGGACTTTCCAATCCTTCTTTCAGCTAATATAGATGCAGCGTGAAGTTTCGCATATGAAGATAACGCAGCTCTTACACACGGCTCATCTAGGATCTTAGTGCTAATTTTGAATTTTTTTACCTTAAGATCTTCGAACACCATCAGGTCGTCTTTGACGAAATAACATCGAGCTATCCATGATTTGTCATTTATACTTGCCATTAATTCAGGTACGATGAATTTAAAAAAATTAGTTTCCTTAGTAAATATTTTACTTTCTAATATCCAACTAAGTTGATTTTCAATTTCATACGGGATTGATTTAAGGAAGAAAGAGTAAGTCTTCTGTTCACAGTCATTTTCTTCAACGACGACCACCAGAGTCCGATGAGAACTCATAAATCCAACCCTTTTATCTGATAAATTAGTTGAATAGTACTTTACAAGTTTTGTTGCTGTTCCAAAAGCCTCTTTTATCATAATCGCCACCTCTTCTCTGTCTAGGTACTGATTATTGTTGCAAGTAGCCATACTGTAATGAATTTAATACTGTGATACTTATTAATAAAGTATAAAAAAGATTACTGAGCTTCCGATTGACGACTGATCGTATATATCTGAATATTGTTCTCGCGCAGTCTGATATATGTACACGTTTAACGCGACACACAGCAATGTTCTTGTTTATTTTGTAAATAGATAAGACTAGAGTCTTAAAAAAGCCAATCTTACATCTTTGTTATCTTCTACGAGAAAAGCTTGATGATCACAGTTAAAGTCGTGAAAAAGAGCCTGTTTATTACACGTCTTAAAGAAATATTATCAAGGCTTATTATGAAATGTGTGAATAAGTGACATGACATATCAACTGTTTGAACAAATGTGTAAATTCAGTAAAATCATAATTCATGCACTGACAAAAATTACACTAAAAGATAAGTGCGGATTTGGTCAAAGATAAAAATTATTTTTGTGAGTCATAAAAAGTAAAGATGCCTTCAAAGTCAATATTTGAGGAAAAAGAAAGGCTACGAATCGACAATTGCATTATCACTCAACTATTTAATAGGAATATTTCACAAAATTAATTTTTTAATGAAAAATAATTATCTATTTTTTCTCTTTCTATTTTAACCCAAGCAAACAATTATAATCAAAAAATGAAAATCACACACTGAGAGAAAAGTAAGGTTGCAGCAAACATATATGTTAACTGTTAACATAGACATGTTATTGGAAAAATTCAGTAGTGTGTTAAACATATCGTAATCATTAATTTTTCAGATTTGAATTTTCACAATAACTTTTGAACTAATAGTGATAAACTAGTTGTTAAATACCTTTTTGGAAATTCCAGAGGCTGCTGAATCAGTTGAAATGACACTTATTAGTTTATTTCTAGAACTACCAGATCTGGTATTCAGTCCCAAAAGGCCGATGAAAGACCAAATTAGGAATTTTGGCATTACATAATTCCAAAGGCACTCTGCATGATTCCTTAGGTATATTCAGTTGCTTTCGTTTTATTATCAATGATTTATTGATTATTCATGATAAATAAACCCTCAAGAATATTTTTTAATGAAAAAGGATGACGGATTTTGAGGTTAGGCGGTACAAGAGAAACGCCATCTGCACGCAACACTACGCACGATAGCCATGAAATTCATATGTTAACTATTAACATACAGATATTTCCCGCAATATTTTGTTACATTCGTAACAGAAATCTATAGTATACATACAAACTGTTTTTGTTTTGTATAGAATATTTGTAAGATGTACATGAATATACTAGCAATCGTTGCTATTAACGTGTGTGCATGTTTACGGCAACCTTATCGTTCTCTCAGTGCAAGTCATCATCGTATTTCATCGTAGCTCTAGATAATAAATTGCTCTTCTTCCAAGAATTCGAGGACAAATCTTCTCAAGAATATAACACCTCATAGCGAAAGCAAAAATCCGTTTCAACTAACGAATATCGTGAATTCAGGGAACTCGTCGCCTTTGAGCCCAATTATATTTATAGCCAATTCGTCGCTTATACGAGTCATTATAAATGCCGCGAATCCATGGATTAAGGGAGAAATTTCGCCAGTCGGCAACTCGGCCTCTGAAGTATTTTCACGCGACTCTTGTCGCCGGATATACTCTCGTATATACAGGGGATTTTCATTGATTAACGTCTCTGCCCTCTCCCTGCTATGCTGCCTCTTTCTCTTTCTCTTGCTCGCGGCGCCGCTATTTTTACACTCAACTCTTCTGGGGGACAACTTGTACTTCTTGTAACTTTTGGCGAGCGGCTCGTTGACGCTTTGATTTACTCGAGCCCTTTGATGCGCCTGTTAAACTTGGTATACTGATAAATTGATGATTTATATCATGCAACGCTATAAGAGTTTCTTTTGAATAGCTCAGTTTACATTTGTTCTAGTAGGAAGTAAGATATTCTGGAAACATTTTTAAAATACAATATATATATATATATATATATACATATACTCTTAATATGACGGAATCTTCAACAAAATTTAATTTGTGAAGTTCTTAATTAGAAGTAATAAGATGAATATGCGATGTTGTTTTGCGCTGCTATAAGTGAAGTGGCTTTCTACTCAAATTAACCTTCGCTTTACACTTTTAAAAATAAAAAGCTCACGAAGTATGCCCCGACATTAATTAAATTGAAGCCATATTCATTAACTTGCATGCACAAGGAAGCAAAAGCGACAGACACGCGGGAGTAAATTAAATCGCTTGACATGTGTATACGAATCAAAAATATACCCATACATATTGAGTGCAGTTTTATAAAATACTTATAGAACACAGAAAAATTGAATTATACGCCCGACAAATAATTTTCGATACACGCCCCCGCTAAAAACAGCAAACTCCACTCGACAAACCGAAACCACCTCCGCAATATAAGTAAAAGTCCTCGCCCCGCGTGTAGAACCGAACAGAGAGTCGCGCGCGCAGAAAGCAGCAGCAAAAGAGCGAGAGATAGTTCGAGCAGAAGAGGCCTCGAGCGGAATCGGGCAAACTTTGTCGGCGGCATTAAGTCACTCGTGGCGTTATTTATAGAGCAGCTCGTTGTAGCTATATACCTACGTATACGTGTGCGCTCGCGGACTCTCTGGCAACCCTTATATACCGCACAGTTTGTCGCGCGCCGACGCGGGGAGTGTCGCTGACAATCCGGGGCTTTAATGAAAAGTCATCCTAAATCTTGTCTTTTAATTTGCGAACGCGTGCGCGCGCTCTCTCGAGTGCCGAAGCGATGAGGAGCGGGTATGGCTGCTGTTTTAGCGGCGGAGAGCCTGCGATTGATTTGCATACGGGAAAAGGAGAGAGGACCGTGCGTGTGCTTCGGATATATTATGCGAGGGTTTTTGTCTGGCTGAGTGCCGTTGGGAGATTTGTTTGGTGCTACTGACGTGTGCGTGCGAGGGAAGTAAGGATATTAAACGGGGAGTCGTGATACTTTACAGACTTGTTAAAACTTGATCGTAAATTATTACCAAATTTTTGGGCAGTGGACAAAAATAATTGGAATCACGTGAGTTGTAAAGGCGAATATAGACATCGAATTTATTTTTACGGCTGATGTTGAATAGTGACTGTAATAAATTATCGTTGCGAGTTATTCAAAGAAAGAAGTGTAAAAAAATCGCATTCACGAACTGTTCGATTCGTATTTGCATATATTACGTGATCCACTATACGATTTCTCGCTAATCGCAACAAACTCGCATGAAAAGATCTTTCATAGTGAGCGAACGAATTTGACGATGAACTGTCCACCACATGTGTTCTATCGTGCTCGTACACGATTACATCTTCCTCTCATATAATCATAATATATCGCTGAAAACAGTCGCGTCGCGATTACGCTTAATTACATTAAAATTTCACAAGATGAGACTCGACGTTTATCACTATTTCAGAGCATTAACATCGATTGGTACGATGTTATATCACGAACTAGATTAAATTATTCTAATAAGCAAGTGAATGGACTACTCTATCCTCAAACTGAAATAAAATCGATAAAGATATACAAGACTATATTTAATTCGCCTTCCCACGCGAAAATTAAAATAGCTTAATCGGCCGAAAATATATAATCCAGCAGTCCTATCTGAACGATTATGTTAACGATGACTGCCCGATACCACGCACCGCATCCAAACCGTCATCGCCATCAATTTCAGTCCTCCTCCGCTCGCGCGCGTGCACTTAATAAACCCTTGAGTTGAGGAGGAAAGAAAAAAATAAAAAAAAGTAAGAGAGAAGAACTCGAATCCAGACACTATCGCGCGCACCTAACCCGATGAATGAAGTCCTCGCATGAATGGCCGTCGTTCTCGACTTCCGGTTTTTAATTCCGACGCGCGTGCTCATAAAGTCCGCCTCGCGCACCGCCTGCGAGATAGTGACGGTCGGGAATTAATGCTCAATGCGCCTCTTGTCTCGCGACGAATGCCCGCGGCGAGAGAGAGAGAGAGAGAGATAGATCTGGGTCTCTCTCGCGGAGAAATTGCGCGTTATCGGGATAATAAAGTTGGTCGATAACAAGTGAAAAAAATATAAACGCCGGGAGAAAACGGCTGTACTGTCGTTGTTTATTCACCGTGTAAGTGTAGATGAAGCCTCGCGATGTCAAGTGTGTGGAAGAATAATTTTCGAGATTGTCGAGGTATCGATGTTGAAAGCGTCCGAGCTTGTTAATTAGAGATTAAGATTTAAATATTTTTCTTGCGAATCAAACTTTCACGGTTGTGGGACGCGAATGTTCATTTATAGTTTTTGAAAATTAACAAGAAAAACTTGATAAACTCCGGGAGACAAAGGAAATTACAAAGCCCCAAAGCCAGAAACAGAGTATATATCAGAGCTGACTCCGCAAAACTCTTAACGGAACTTAATTAACGTCTGTCGCTTCGCTGTATATACCCGTACACCGTCTCTCTGCAACAGCTTTACGACAACTACAGCCCCGCAGTTTCACGTCCGAATCACCTGGAGACACTATAGCCAGGAGAGGAGTAGACCCTCGTAAACGTCGCGTCTCGACAACACCGAGAGTAGAGGAATAGCCCATCGAATCCGGAGATGAATTAATAAGTCAGCGCTCGTCGATTAATTCCGTCTTTGTACCGTTTTCGACGATAACTCGCATTATACATAGGCGCGTTGTAAAATGCAGATATACACCGCGCGCGCGTGTGTGTATAGGATACAAGCAGGAGCGCGGCTGGACGAGCGCTGATTATAAATCAACGCTTGGACACGCGAATTTAATTAAAATTTTAATGAACACGTCGCTCATAGAGCAGAGCAGTGCCTGAATTATTATCGAATGGATCATTATGTGATGGGGTCTAGTTTTCGATGGAGTAGCCGAGCTCTCGAGGAGCGATTAAATTTATTGGAAGCGCGCAGGCACGGCTCGCTCGGATAAAGTAATTATTTGACTAGTTTTCGCCGGATAAATGAAACATCGTTTCTACGTTGTCCAGAGCCGTGTGCTATATCTCGTGTTCGACTGATGCAAATGTGTTCGGGACATGTTTTCTCTCATAATAAGCTGCTCGTGTGTACACAACTAGAATTTTTAACAGAAGCCTTGAGGCTTTCGAATCGTCCTTACCAAAATTCATCGGAAAAAGCTCATCGAAATAACCGCACAATCGCGTACAACGACTACTTCTCTTTCACTCGCCCCCTCTGTACCGTTTCCAATCTACAACTACTGTTTCCGTTATTTTTCCTTCGTCCTGGCCTCGAAACCGCAGGGAGAAAGAGAGAGAGAGAGAGAGAGAGAGAGAGAGAGAGAGAGAGAGAGAGAGAGAGAGAGGACCCTCGTGGAAGTAGAAAAGGTCGATCCCGGAGAATAAGAGAAAAGCTGCTCCGACTCGCTTGCCGGCGGATTGTTACGAAAGGATTTGCGGTAATCCCTCGATCTAATTTGCATGCTGATGGTAATGGATGTGTATATCTCTCTTTCTCTCCCTCCCTCGACTGCTATTCCCTTATTCGTCCTGCGGCTTTTGTCGGCCATCGTCTCGACTCGAGTTCGCGGTGCTTTTCGTTCTGTTTTTCGGAGTACTTCGACTGTCGCGTTCGCAAAGCCGGAATTCGTGGATAAGAACTCGACGGAGTGGTTTGTATTTCATTTTAAATTTTCACATCTCTGCCATTCAGCATCAGCCAATCCAGCGACAACAAAGGAGCCGAGAGCATACAATCCGTGTAATGAGCTCCCTCTCGTTCCTCACAAGCAAGTCCGTGTCAATATGCGGCAACTACGAGAGTCTACCTTTCTCTCTCTCTCTCTCTCTCTCTCTCTCTCTCTCTGTGTGTGAGCCTGAAAGAGAGAGAGAGAGAGAGAGAGAGAGAGAGAGCCGAGAGTCCGAGGCGGAGCTCGAGCTGGACAAAATAGGAGTACGAGCGGCGAAGAGACGCCCACCGAAGGCCGCAGCAGGCCTATCGCCGGCGACGCCGATGGGAAAAAACGCTGCTGTTAACAAGATGGTGAGCTCGCGCTCTCTTTCTCCTCCGCGAGTCTGTGTGTATGCGTGCGAGCGTCTGTTACATACCGCGCGCGGTTCTGTCCTCGTCGCAGGCTCGCGTGATACGACCGAGCGGCGCCTGTCGCTTCGAGCGTCTGTATGTGTGTGGGTATACCTGCATCCAACCCTTTCAACATGGCTGATCCTCGTCGTCGTCGTCGTCGTACTCCCCCCTTCCAAAGAGCGCGTGTGTGCAGGTAGCGGTCGCTTTAAGCTGCGGCGACTGTAAGGAGCTTGGGTTATATGCATACACAAGTATGCGGATTATTTCGAGTGTGGTAACGCTGCCTCTGACCGTCGGGAGTATAGTGCAGACATGCGCAGCAGTTGTAGGTACAATGGAATTTTTATTGCTTCAGCGTTTTGTCGTTATTTTTCAAGATTTATAACTACCACTCGTTGATCGCTGTTTCTGCGCAATAGTTTTATAGTTATGTATACCTTATAAGTAGGGAGTTACGACAGTAGTGTCTTTGCTTGATTTTTATACGCTAAATGCTTGTAATTGCGTATAATGATGATGAAAGTTTGCTACTGCGACGCCGAAAAGAACATTTTTTAAAACGCAATCGAAGCCTACCACTTTTCGGATCGACTATACATAACACGAGCCAAGGCAAACAGAGGAGACACTTTGTCGGGTCATTATCGGTTACACGTCGCGTATATAGATACAGAGCCGGACGCTGTGAAGCTTCCGTCGCGTCGCTATCATTTGTGCGTTGCCGCGTCTTGCCCTTCGACGATGTATATGTGTGTATAAAAGGAAGAGCAAAGGAGCTGCCGCCGAAGCGATAGCTCTTATCCGTGACACTTTCGTGTATCTCTTATATACTGGACCCGACTCTGCTCTGCTCCGGGTATAATACCCGATGAGAATTTACACCTGATTGCAGCACTGAAGCCGAAAGGGCTCTTTGCCGCAGTTTTCTTTGCGTATTATAATCGGACGCAGTGTAGTTGAGCCGTCGGTTTAATCTGGCTCGACAAAACATTTTTTAATTCATTGTCATCGATAGAGCAAATTTTAAATAGTATTAAGAGCGTGTTTTATTCTCGAGTTTAGTATTCGCTCTATTGGTTTATTGGCAAATTTACTATCGCAACGCTTTACGAGCGGAAATCGTACACGGTTAATATAAAATGTACGCTATCTTTGAATGAACGCTTCGAAGGAGAGTCGGATTGCGTATTAAACTTCAACATTCTAGAGCTTCCTTGAGCCAAAGCAACGATTATTAACAATTACCAGTTCTACAAGAAGAAAAACTCGATAGTTTTAAAACTGATATATCCGGTTGTATACATACCTTTCGTACACGTATCTCCATAGTCAGCGGCAACGGCAACTCTGAAACGCATGAAAAACCAATATAATTTTCATTACTAAGTATAACTTGGGAATCTAACGAGTATGTATATACCGAACACGCAATGCACATATCCATTACGGCTGAACGCAAACTTTCCCACTCGGCGCCGGCAGATCAACGGCCATAGTATAATCAAGCCGCATAAAATCCGCCAACAACTCTTCCACGACCCGTAAAAATCCTTCTTCCCCGCATTAAAAGTCTCTTCGAAACTAGGCATAAAAACTAATTAAAAACATTCGGCTAATAGCCCCCCCCCCCCCCCCGACCTAATCCAACTCCCCCTGAAGAGAAAAAACAACGTAATGGGGTATAGGGGATAGGCACAACCCCCCTATATCCACACCGACGTGTCTCGCCGCTCGTAAATATACGACGGCCCGCGTCTTCCGAGCTGCAGCAGCACAAAAATACGCAAGTTTTCCGCGAAGAAGTTGAAACATTATTAAAAGCGAGAGCCGCGTCCGCCGCCGCAAAGTAATATAAAGTCCGCTAGGATCGCGGTCATATCGAGCTCGTAAAGCACTGGAGTGCGCGAGCGGCCCGCCTTACAAAGTTTAAAGAGGCTCTCTCTCTCGCTTGCTCTTCCTACTCTATATGAAGCAATTTACAAGACCGTAGAGCAGAACTCGACTCTCGTAGGAGCTGCGCCGGAATGTCGATGAGCTGCTGCTGCAGGAAGACTCGCTCGTAGTAGTCGTCGTTGTGTGTAGGGGTTGGACGCGGAGACACTGGCAATAAAGGGCGAGACAGATTTTTCAGCATGAGAACGCGGGGAAAGTTTTGTACTTTCGCTCGGATATAAATTTTTAAAGATGCATATCCATATGTACAGTAAAAAATCGATTTATAAACCATTAAGATTCTTCCCCGACACCATCGTGCAGCGACGAGCAATAAAAATTGTCCTCTCCGAAGAAATATTTCACAGCCTAATAGACAACCTAATCCCCGGGACTAATCAAAATCCACGAAATCCAATAAAAGTCCGAGGCAGTGAGGCGCAAGAATCTGCTACGCGCAGCGGATCAAAGGAAACTTAATCGTCGCTTTACGTCAATCGGCGCACGCGAGCAAAAGGATAATGTGTATAAGACGCTCCCTCTCTCTCTCTCTCTCTCTCTCTCTCTCTCTCTCTCTCGTCTCGGAGCGAGAGGAAGAAGAAACTCACTGGCGCCAAAAGATCGCGAGATATTCCTCTCACGCCGCTACCGCCTAATTTATTCCGCCGTGTGCGTGTGTGCGTCGCGCCGAAAAATCACCGAAACGAGTCCGACACCTTCGGCGCAGAAGAGAGAAAGAGAAAAAAGGATGAGGAGGACCTGTCGAGTATAAGGCTCTGCACATGCATCGGCTAATGCTCAAAGACAATGGTAAGGAGTTTTTTACACGCACGAGCGCAAAAGTTTGTCGAGACTGTGCTTCTTATTTACGATGAGGGCAGAGAACGTTTATACGAAATAAACGCTTTTATCCTTCTGATTTTCAAATTTTCAACACCAGTCGTCTAGCCAAAAACTAGACTATAAAAAACGAAATCTCAAGCCAAAAACAGGCGCCAATAACCGGGTGTAGTGCTTCGCCGATTCTCTCACCGACGCGAAATTCTGGGGGTACGCATAAGCGATCGGGATTTAAACTCGAGGTCCTCCATACACACACACACACACACGCACACACACATACACCGGTGCTCAAAGGCTCGCGTCGAACAAGCATCCGTCGGCTCCTTCAAACGCTCGTCGGTCGATCTCCTACAATACTCGTCTTTCCCACACAGCGTCGTCGCGTCGTGTTTGTCGCGCACGGCTCCTAAAATGCGCCAGCCCATTAGATTAGGAGCTGCTTCGGTTCTCCGACGTATTATATGCGCCTCGGGAGGAAGAGATAAGACCGACAGGCCGGACAAAGTGCGTACACGTCGTGTATATGGGAAGCGTCCCCGAGAGCGACACACGTTAGTTCTCTCGGTGGGAACCAGAAGGTGGTGCAGCCTCCGTGATGAGTTCGATTTATCGAGAGCTTGTTCTTTTGTAAGTAATAGATGTTCGGGTTCGGTCCATATAATCGACGGTTCTCGATAAGTTTCTCTTTGAATATTCGAACGGGTCGCGCATTGCTTTTTAATTAACTCAGCGTCTTCCTCTACAAAACCGCAACGATCCGCGCACTTTAATTAATGTCGCTCCTAACAACAAAGCTCGTTGCTCCGGAGAGAAAGAGAGAGAGAGAGAGAGAGAGAGAGAGAGAGAGAGAGAGAGAGAGAGAAGCTCTTGCGGTAGAAAAGCGACCGAACGATGTATATAAATACGCGAAACAGCGCGGAGAAACGCGCTCTACAAAGCGATCCTCTCCGAGAGAAGAAGAGGAAGAAGAAGAAGCAGCGCGAAAAAGGCGGGAAGAATGAATGAGAAAGGCGCTGCTGGGGTAAAAAAGCCGAGCTGAGACATGACCACTCTCGGCTTAATGATGCGCGCGCGAGCAAGCCTTCGAGCGGCGCTGTATACGCAGCAGCAGCCGGAGAGAATCGCGCCGACGACGCTCGTTTTAACGTCGAAACGCTTTTTACCTATCCCCCGGAAAGAGGGAGAGCATTAATCGATGGACGCAACGCCGTCGCTGCTATATGTGTAGCAGTGCAGGCGAGTATAGGCGCAGGTGAACGGAGAGAGTGGGATATCTTGTCAAAGAGCTACCGAAACGAGGGAGAGCGAAGATCAGCTTTGACGAGTGAAAACTTTTTATCTTCGACTTCGGCGTCTTTTTCTTTCGGTGCCTGTATCGATATTTTTCTATCTCTCTGCGCGCACGGGAGCACCTATTCCGCGGTTATCTCGCTCGCATTCCTCTTCTATATGGTAGCGAGGTATTTCATTAGGCTTGAGAAAATGAATATAACAGCGCTGTCCACTGATTACGGGAGATATATCCCAATGCTCCGGAACAACGTGATCTCGAGGAGCCACATGGTAATGGCCGTCGCGGGGATAAGAGGAAGACGACGAGGCTGTAGACTGTCGATCGCTTGATTGATGAATCGCGTCGGGAGAGTAGACGATGGCGGAAAGGTCGCGCTTTAATTTGACGTCCGGCTTGTGAAAGGAGTCGAGAGGAGAGAGTAGAGTCTTGGAGAAGAATGGCCGCTGCTGCCATTCCTGCCTCGCAACGATACGCGGCGACATGTTTTGGAATTTAGAGCTTCGAATAACACCCAGAATGATAAAATTCCACCGAATCTAAAAAAAGGGTTAAAATCGACCCCAACATCGTCAACGCGTTCTCGCAGCTCCGTTCTCGAAGTAATAGCTCTGTGCACCCTTCCGAGTAAAACGAACCTATACCGAGCTCCCATATATCCACAGCAGCGCGGCGCTTCTCGCGCTCTCGCGAGAAAGCCAAGCGCGTTACGCAGCGAGAGAAAGCTATATCACCACACTGCAGAGAGGGAACGAGTGTGTGCGAGCCATAGAGCTACTACTGCTGCTACGCGCGGCGTCGAGTCCGCCTACATCTGTTGGCACCATAATCGTTTATACGGGCTCGCCAGCTGATGCCGCCGGCACAGCTCCCTCGCTCTCTCTCTCTCTCTCTCTCTCTCTCTCTCTCTCTCTCTCTCACTCTCTCTCTCTCTCTCTCTCTCGCATAACCAACTTGTATGCAAATTATATTCATGCAACGGGGATCTCGTACGATTACGCGCTCGCGTACTGGGTGCGAGTTTACAGCGGCAACACGCGTATAAACCTCCGCGCGCGAGAGCTAGCTGCCGGATGGATAGCGTATGTGTGCCTGCGTGTGGGAGTGTGTAAGCGCGAGTTAGACTCCTTCTGCAGTCGTGTGTCTAACGTTTATGCGTTCGCGAACATTTGTTTATGGAACTCGGGCCGAGAGAGGTGATTTCGAGCGCAGTTCGGAACTTTAACGGTCGGTATGGCGGTCGAGCGATAAAATAATGAGTCTGGTCAAAGTTGCGAAGAATCTAGAAGAAGTTGTGTAGCAAAAAATAATTACCCGATCTCTCGCTACACAATCGTCGGGGCACCCGAACGCGTATCGAGCTTCCTGTCCTCGCATCGGTCCTACAGCGTAATACTATAACTATGCAGGAAGCAGTATGCGCACAGTAACAGCAGAGCGCATAATGCCGGCCGTGTACACGCGCTGCTGCATCGTCGTGCGGGTGTATACGCCCTTGATTGTCCTGTGTACGTATGCCGTCGCTGCCGTCGCTGCTGCTGTTGCTGCTGTTCAATTACGCGCGCAATACGTATATGCGAGCTTGCGAGCCGCTTACCAGTAATTTCTGGCGTAACGCGACAATTAGCGTTATCGCGCCCGGTCGATCGTCTTTGAAAATACTGATGCGCCTGATATCGTTGTCTGCGCACTCGCGGGTCTATGCACGGGCAAGGTGATACAGTTTGCTTTGATTGCAGTGTATATTCAGAGGCGAGCGTATAGGTTTTTTCTATTTTGGACGCTTGCTGGGGGGAGCTTTCGAGCTTTTTCGAGTATTGCTGATGGAACGAAGGAATTTTTGCGATTTTCGTTTTATTCACTATCCTATTAGTTAGGGAAAAGAGCATCAAACAAATAGAAAAGCTAAATTAAAATTATTCCTCAAAGTAAAGTGAGTCAGAAGAATACGGCCCTCGCTACAACTTTCATAAAATACTCGCTTCAAAGCAATCCGACGACTCGAGCTTACAATCAGCAACCACATTATACCCTCGTCTATCCGCATCTCTCGAACAAGCTCTCGCGACTCTTTGTCCGCAAGAATCCGCGTGACGTCGCAGTAGAGGCAGCAGCAGCCGCGCGGCTTAATTAGACGCTCTCGGCGTCGCAGCATCGTTGTCGCCGAGCGTTTTCTCCGTCGGATATAATGGATATTAATTGCCCGAAGCTTACTTTCCGCGGCATTAAACATTTTCTCCGCTCGCTCGCTGCCCATCCCTCATTGTTAGCGCCTCTTTCCCTCTCTAGCTCTTTCTTTCTAAAAGGACGCGCGCGACGTCTCTCTTTCGCGTTAGCGCGGAATATATAAGTGCTCCGAAGTCGGCGCGGCTGACGTTGTCTTTTCTCTCTCTCTCTCTCTCTCTCTATCTCTCTCTCTCTCTCGGTGCTACTGGGAGATGAGGTAACGCAGGCTGTTTTCTGTGTCTAAAAAAAAATTTATTTCAGCTTTACGGTACGATTTGTTAATTTTCAAAGTTTTGCAAAAATAAATCAAATCATCAGAGGAGAGAGGCGGATGATCCAATCCAAGAAGCTGCGTGTTCTACGCGGCAAGAGCAAAGCCGCTCGTTTCTTCACTGCCTCATAATCTATCTAAATTTTAAGAGGAGCGGATCAGCCGCGCGGGAGTGAGAGGAGAGCGAGGACCGGGAAAACTTTGAGGAAGCTGCTGGTGCTGCTGGTGTAAGAAGGAGAGCACGACGAGGAGGTGGTGCCGCAGGCGGCGCAACGGTAATCCATTTAAATAATTCCCGTCGCGTCAACAGAAATTCTGCGGAAAGGGTGCGAAGCTCGGCCGGATGTTGAAGGGTAGATTACACTAAATCTTCAAGATGATCGAGAGCGGACTGCTGTGCTTTATTTTCCTGCGCGTTTATATACTTTCTGCTAATTCGAAAGTTTTCGTTGCAACTTCGTTACGTTGTATGCTTTTTAAAATGTCTGCATACGCAGGATTAATGGAAAATTGTGAGAAAAAAAATTGTGATGCACAGTAGTAAACGCCAGGTATGGCGAGACACCTCCAAAATATTATAATACAACACCGCAATAAAAACGATATCACCAACTCAAAGCCTCGCGTATAATAAACTCATTCAGGGGTGAACAGCCAGGAGAGTCATCTCATTCCACGGAGACGAGAAGAGCAAAGAGCTGTGTCTCTCCGTCGGCGCATACACGACGTGCAGCAGCAGCGCAATGAAGAAGCCGTCCGAATATGGCGCGCGCCGATTTAATTACGAATCTCGCGATGCCGGCGTGTGGTGTATTCTTTTACTTCATTTGGAAATCCCTCCTATACGTGTTCGGCGTATAAGGTGAATTACGAGCAGGAGTTTATAAAGCATCAGATAAGTTCTTAGAGCAAATAACCGACGCTCCTATATTTTTCACATCCTGTACTCGAAAGGCGCATTTTTCTCTCTGATCCGATTATACATTTTTGCGAAACGCTGTTTACTCACTTGCTTGCGCGAGTGAATTAACGCTCGTTAAAATAGAGTAGAAAGTGTCGTGTGCGCGGGAAAAAGTGAAATGCCGCTGACGTTTATCAAATTAAGATCGTTTCCGCAGCGCTCGATCCATTAAGTAACACTTTCGCGAGCATGAAAGAGCAGCCGAGTAACACAACACACCGACTCGCTTCGCAGCTCCGGAGAAATATCAATAAACAGCGCGCGTAAAACACACTTGCCGCGAGAGACGAACGAGCTTCTCGCGCGCGCATCCTTCTCAATTAAGTAAAGCTCCTACTTGGCTTCAGTGCCTTTTATATATTTACACAGACGCGCGCGAGCCCAGTACGCGGTTGTCGGGTATTTTTTTTGCCCTTTTCCACTGCCGCTTCACTCATCACGGCGAATCAAAGGGCGAAGCCGAGATGAGGAGCGAGTTCGAGTTCCACAATTAGACGCTATACCGTACACGCTTTCCCATATGTGCGCCGGAATATAACGACCAAGTGTGTACGGAGTTTCGAGGCATGTTTTGTTTGACTTATTCTTCTGGAGAGGAGAAGGTGGTAGATAGGCAGGGGACCGTAAACACGCTTAGGTATAAATGGGCATAAGTTATGTGAGCTGACGGTTACCATTTATCTTAGCATTTAATCGTAACATGTTGAAAATTAATTTCTCTTCGATATTCAATCCATTGCGATCGTTTAAAAAACTCACGACTAATATGATTTATCTATTAAATAATTCACAAGTTATGAGCGAGCAATCCTACAAATCACCCCCACAACGCTATCCCAAAACATCTCTTCGTACAAAGAGCCGACGAAAATCTCCCTCTCGAAAACATTTCTCCAACATCTCGACATCGTTCCGTTTTTAACACTCTCGTCGTCGTCGTCGTCGTACGAAACGAGCCGAGACCCCGCGCAAAAGACGCTACACAGCGCATAGCAAAACTCCTCCCGTCGGATTTCAGCGGCACAACGCGTCTCAAGAAAGCTCTTGTCGATGATTTGTTGTCTGGGCGGAGACGCGAGCGTCACATGCTCGATCTGCGTAAGGACGTGTATATATACACTTAACACGTGTGCAGCAGTGCATCGGCAAGTGCTACCGCGCCGCAGAGAGGAATTATTCGGACGCCCAGAGGAGAACGAGGTAGGCGTGTTGAAGTTTAAAGAAAATAAGACGACTGCTGCCGGAGCCAGAAAAAGGAGAGAAATAGAGCAGAAAAAGAGAAGAAAGAGACGATGCGGAGTAATTGGAATTTAGTTTATTCGACTGATTTAGATTGCTGCGGGCTATATCGAGTTTGAAGTGTATTTCGTTATTGTCGTATCTACAGTCCAACAGTGCTGTTTATGAAATACTGTTGCAAATCCAATCTACCGCCTAAACTTTCTGAGCTTCTGATCACTGAAGACAGATGGTTTACACGAAAGTTCCTCTTTGATTTATAACGTAATCATAAGCGAATCTAAAATTAATTCTCGGTGCCTCCAAATAACTCCGTCAAGTCCTTTCCAACAGCCAACACTTGTAAAAATACACCCAATAGCTCAATTACGCCTGGCCGTCGCCACCTATCCTTTTTCTCTTGCACCGCGCGTGCCATGCCACAGGCCAGCCCAATTTCGCATAGCGCGCGCGTCGCTTGAAAAAAAGCTCTCCTTGGCACAGTGCGCTGTACCTAACACGTGTTTCGCTTGACGAGTCGGACCGCCGGGGATGGAAATAGAACGGATCGTTAATCGGCTTTTCTTTCGTCGAGAATAGGCTCTCCCTCTCTACCTCGGTGCATGCGGAGACTCTGTCTCGTTGCGCAATAACGACGACGACGGCCTGATTAGAGAGCTGGTAGATAATATTGGCAACTTGCGATGTTGCGCTGATTGGCAGCTTATCTTGGCTTTGATGGAGGTTGGGCTGCTGCTGTATAGGTATATGATGGGAGAGATGCTGGATGAGAGATTAGCCGTGCTTGACTTGAGGCGGATTATGAGAAAGAGTCGAGCGAGGTTTGCTTGGCAATCGATGAGAAAATTTTGCGAAAATCAACGGTACCTCGTTGCGGTTGGTTTTATCGAGGAAAGTTTGATCGTTAAATCGAGTTTGTGGGGTTTGTGATGTATGAATTTTATGTGATATATTAATATATGTGAGTCTGGTTGGGTGGCGTTTAATGTGATTCTATCTATTACGACCGATTTCTGCGGAACAAAATGTTACTCGTGAAGCAAATTATATAAAGGATATTTCGTCTGACGCAAACCAAATAAATAATTGCGACGTATCAAATAAACAGTTTTCACTGACCCGATCCCAAACGAGAAACAAGAAACTAAAATATGCTTGCTTAAGCCAAAAGCCGTCTTTTTTTCATCCTCCGTCCAAACGAAATCCTCTCTCTTGTCCGCATATTCATAGGCTCGTTATAATCCAGCCGCTCAAAGGACTCGAATCTCGCGCTTACAAGCTACTCTTACTCCAAAAAAACGTGAAATTCCCGCCTTCTGGCGCCCAAAAACCCCTTTCATTCTTCCTTTCCTCCACTCTGCTCCTCTCATCGTCTTTCTCACACTCGTCGCATCGCGAGGAATTCGAAATTGGTGTACACACTTCTCTCTCTCTCTCTCTCTCTCTCTCTCTCTCTCGCTCGCAAGGCCGAGAAAAAAAGAGGAGCAGCAGCCGCGACATGGTCCAGTTGCAAGTCGTCGTCGGCGGCGGCGAACGACAATCGCACCTCGATTTCGCGTCCGACTGACGTGGCGCCACCTAGGCGGCATCGGATCTCTTCGAGATCTCAAAGAAAAATCTCGACGAGGGAACAGAGAGAAGGAGCAAGTAACCAAGAGTCTTGCCGACGACGTCGTTGCCGCCGCCGCCGACGACGACTTGCGACAGAGAGGAATTATGTCGGTCTTGCGAGTTGTAATTTTAAAAGCGATTAAGTTTGTGTTTTCTATTCTTAGAATAATTATAAAAATGGATATGAAAAGCCACACTTATGGGCTTGCTCTCTTCTCCACCGCTTGAAATGGTACCATCTGCGACCCATTTACCTAGTTGCCTATAATAATATAACTGCCTATTATGTTAATTTTATCATTATAACCAAAAAGATATCCCGTTAACTGAATGGCACCTGATACGGTAAACAAATTCGCGGCGTACGCTACCGATAATCCGTTTTCACAGTGATGGTAATCTGCGCGACGATAACTGTCGATGCAATGTTCAATTTTTAATGACACCTCGTTTTTCGTGCTCCACGCCATCCGCTTTAATTCAATGACTGTTTTTCAATCAGGGATCACGCCTGCATGCCGTATTATAATCGAACGCCTGCGACGTTGATGAACAATGGTTATACAGCTAATTATCATCCAGAGCGAAACACAAAGCCTAGTTTTAAATTACGATCCACACACACACACACACAATAAATTTAAGAAAAAAAGTCATCATTGTTGTTGTAATTAAGAGCAAAGATTGTGCCTATATGCGCATCCACAATCCTCGATGACAAAAAAGGCCGGGCTTTCATTGTGCGATATTTATACAGAAATAAAACGCGGCCAACAAAAAGCCCGAACTTCTCTCCTGGCTGGCGTCGTCGCTTGCAAAATGAAAAAGCCTTTCGAGTCTATTAACAATCCACTCACACATCTCATTGTCTTGCTCTCGCGTGGGTGATTGTTCCTCGGATAAATTCATAAAAAGCTCAAAGCTCTCTTTCAGCTTTCACCCCCTCTCCCATCTCGTTTTCGCACCGCGAACAAACGCACAAAAAGCCGCGATTCTAATTCGCGCTTAATTGAAACGATAAAACGCGCTGGAAAAGAGAACACGCTTGAAAGAGAAGCGCTCTCGATTTTTCCGCCGACGCCGTCACCGCGGCAGGAAAAGAAGCGTCGTCCTCAATGCTGAAAAGATTCCCCGCGCAATACACTCTGCGTATGTATACAGGTATATAGTATAAATCAGCGCAGCGCGCGAGGGAATCCCGCGCGCGGAGGGTCCTCACAATATAAGAGGGACGATCCTCTCGCTCGGAATTCCTAATTCCTCGAAACCGTCGAAGAATTCCCGAAAGGTCCATTCAGCTTCCCGGGCATATCATTAGGACTCGTTTCCAGGTATACACGCGCGCGCTGCGTGAATGGCGAGCTCTTGACTCTGTATATTCTTCTCTCTTTTTTTATCGCCCCTCTCTCCTTCTCTTCCGTTATGTGCGCGCCGCCGCCGCCACCGCCGCGAAGAGTTTACCCTATCGTCCTTCCCATCTCTCGTTTCTCGTCTTTCGGTCTCTCTCTCTCTCTCTCTCTCTCTCTCTCTCTCTCTCTCTCTCTCTCTCGTTTTTCTCTTTCGTCCTCCGTCTCTGTTACTTCCTTTCCGCTCTCGCTCGCACTCGTCTCTGTCTCCGTACAGCGGCCTGCCTTTTACGGGGCAGCCTTTTATATTCCTCAATCTCATCTTCCTATCTACGAGTTCTCCACCTCTGCTGCTGCTGCTGATTCCCAGCTTCGCTGTTTCATGCGGTGTGCAGGTATGTAGCTTCTTTGCGGAGACAAAGTGAATTAATAAACCGCCTGGTATTCGGTTAATTCAATTTCGTTTTATCGCGAGCGGATTCTCGCTTTCGCATTAAGAGACTTTCCTCGCTTCGGGTAGGAAATTTCGTGGGTGAAGAGAAAATTTTGGAGAAAAATATAATTAAACGCCGTACAAGCATACATTGACGGTAAGGATCAATGTCAAGGAATCCTTCTTGTCTCTTTCTCTCTCTTAACGATCAGCTGGTAAAACGAAAATAAATTTTTTTAATGATTGATAACCGGCCAAGATAAAGGAATTTTTTCGCCTCTATCGGGGCTATCAAAACACGCGGCTTACACGCACGCACGACGGTCCGAAAAAACGTAAAAGCCCGTTTCATTCACGCGGCCCATTCATCCCGGGGGCCATTGAGAGAGAAAGAGAGATGGAGCCGAAGAAACAAGAAAGAAAGCTAAGTCCTCTCGAAGAGAAAAAACCCGTTCTCCGCAACTCTCGTGTCTTTCGAACACACTTGATTTTACGCGCTGGAAAGTCTTTTCTCTCTTGCGGCACACTGAATTTATGAGAGGACCTTTGTCAACAGCTTCAGAAGCTCGTTCCGGCTTGTGTTTCCAAATTCGATTATTATCTCCTTCTCTCTCGCTCGTGGTCGAGTTTGCCTCTTCTCTCTTCAAGTCCATACCATTATACAGAACGTATAATGGTATGGAGCTTTACATACGAATGTTGCATTACGGATAAACGCGGTAAATATAAGTTGGCGAGTTTATGGTTATTTCTCCGCGCGTATAAATGTCGTCGTCCTGTAGCAACATTATAAACGCGGTCGGCTTATTTAGGTTCGGGAGTGTTTCGAATTGGATTACCAAGTGTGCCGACGCGTGAAAGTACGCATTATCGCATCGTAACGATGCACTGTGTATTTTTTGGAATAACTTTGGCCTTCAATTTATTCACACAAGGAACGCAACGAAACGTACTGCGTATTTTTTTCGCGAAAAAAGTCTCCAGCATACATATAGCCGAACAATCAAAAGTCAATCTCCATCTCGACGGCATTATACATCACGTCTGCTGGATAGCTGCGCAGCGCTCAGACAAAAAGCAATCCTCGAAGACTTTTTCGTGTCCGACTCGCAGCGACACCTCTCCCGCTCGACAACCCGTTCTCCCAACACCTCCGCCTACACACGACTCGCCAAGTGAATGGATCCAACAGCAGCAGCAGCAGCTACTATACATCGAACCGACTGAACATACATATTATCCCCTTAGCACACACACATACACGTACAGTCGGTGCATCTGTTAAAAGCGAGTCTGCGAAACTGAATGGTTATACCTGCAGCTCAGGACTCACAGAGAGGGCTCGTTAACGCGCGGCCTTGGCGCCGGCGAGCGACTCGAGATGTCCGCTTTGATATAGTCGGCTGCAGTGTACACCTTCTCCCTTTTCGACCTTCCTTCTTCTTCTTCGCACAGCGCTAGCTCGATCCGTTCACAACTCGCGCTTGTAAGATTTAATCGAGCGTTCGCTCCGCTTCATTGTCCGTCTCTCTCCCTCTTTTTGCTCGACTTCTTTTTTCGCTCTCGTCACTTCGACCGATACTGTTGACTATTTTCCGCGCAGCAGCAGATCGGCGACTTTGATTCGCGGCGACGCCGTAATTAGATCGGCTATGTAATGTTTCTCTAAGGAGAAGTATACGCGCAGAAGTGACGCCGGGATTTATGGCGACTTTTCGCAAGCCCGATGTAATTGAAGCGGCATTGAGAGAGTCGGGCGACAGATTGCGGGCCACGACTTATTCTCGGTGTGCTGTATGGGAGAGAGAGGATGCGATGACAGGCATATTGCGAGAGACCGTGTACCAACGACGGCTTTATGTGTGTTACTCTCCGCGCGACGCGGCTGAATTATAATTTCGAGGAGCGATTCGTGTAGACGTTTCGAATTAAGAATGTACATCGGAATAGTAAAATTGATTGTTCGTATAAATAAATATCGGTTTTCAGGCAAACAGTCAAGTAGTCGATACACGCGAATAATACAGCGAGAAACCGGCTGCTCCTATATTTAATAAGCGGCGCACGCAGGAAAAGCTCGCCGCAGACTCGTTCCAAATTTATTCCACCCTTCCTACTTCTCTTCTCCACTCCACGTGTAGCTACGCGTGTTCGTAGATTCGCAACTGCGTCATCGGCCTAATCAGCCGGGATGTAGCTCGGAATCTTTATTGCTGCGGGGGCTCGTTAGCCCCGGCTTTCTCTCTCTCTCTCTCTCTCTCTCTCTCTCTCTCTCTCTCTCTCTCTCTCTCTCTCTCTCTCCCGCGGTTTTCATCTCTGGCAGCTCGTGTACGCCGATTATTAGAGGCCAAGAGACTCTATAAAACAGAGAGGGGCGACCAAAGCTGTATATATATTTTCGTTCGTTCTCATTCCTTTGGCGAAGACCGATGAAACTTGTACGAGAGTAGCCCGCGGGCCTTGTGATTTGAACGATGATTATTACCAAAATTTATTTCGGCAGCGTGGGTGATTGGTTGAGTAGTCTAATGAGGGATGAACTCGTGGGTTACGTGATTATTCATATTTCTCGGCGATTTCATAGCTTTCCTACTATTTTCATATTTCAGCATAGCCTGGGCTCGAAATGAAAAAAAAGAAATCAAACGTCGCAGAACCAGAAATCGCGATAGACTAGTTTATCCGGTCGAACGGTGTGCCATCCGAGATAGAGCGGCTGTCCTCGCCTCCTCTCACCTTTGCGGCAACCATAGCTGGCTCAGCGGCGGCAGGTTCGCGCCTGGGCAACGCTGATATGGTCAGCCTCGGATAAAGTAGATATTAACACGAGATGATCCGTTAATGAAGCGTATGTTCGCCAGGCCGCCTATTACCCGCAGCCTTTCCTGTTATCTTACCCAGACACCAACGAGGTCGCGCGAGTTATATTAACCCCGCGCGCCGCGAGCGTACTGGACTGTATGGATATATGAATATACTCGTGCGCATTGCGATTATATAGTTGTTTGTATGTATACATCGTGTGTACGGACGGGTATGGCCACTGTGTTCTGTTGCCGCAGATAGACATTTCCATTCGGCGATGTGACCTTAATTAGCTCGCTTGTGGTGGGTTATACCATACATGTATGTGTCTCTCTCGCTTTCAATTGCAGTGCGGTGAGAGGAGTGCTGTACCGAGAGTTTCGTCAGTACGGGGATGTGTCACTCGACGAGGATGAGATGTAACTTTTCTGAGAAGGCGGTAGCGAGCTTTTTGGAATTGTGATGCTTTCGTCTCATTGACTTTGTAAAGTCAATGTAAAAATTAAAAAGAAAATCAAACGCTCAAATAAGACGGCTTTTAAATGATTATAAAACTTTTATAATAAAGCTTTTGAGAAAAATCGAGCTTGTACCGGCCTAGAGTTAAGTTTCATAAATCATTCTACCAAAAAAATGTCAGTCGGACTTTAAGTTTATTTTTAACTTTGGAATTACAAAATGCCAAAGAAGGGCAAACCTTCGACAGCCCCTTAAATTCGAAAATATATTAATGTTTTTGATATCTATATTACTACGAGAAAAATATTGATGCAAACATATCTACTATCTCTGTACGACGGTAAAAACAATAAAATGAACGAGAAGTATGCGTGACTTCATGTGCATACGTGCTAAAATGATGACATTCGTTTAATGGTATGTAAACGATTAAGGAACGTTGAAACAGATGGCCACATTTCTTGGCAACAATCATATTTATTGTACGTCATAATATAAATAAAACCATATTTTTATTTTTAAAATAAACGGAGGATAAAAATGGACAATGAATATGAATATTTCTTGAAAATAATATTGTTTTAAAGAAAAGAAATTTTCTTGTATATTTCCGTATTCTCGTACTTCTTATTGTTTTTGCTGTCGTAAGGAGTAACTAGATACATATTTGCATTTACATTGTTCTTGAGTAAAGTAATACAGAAGTCGAAAACATTTATTCTTACGGATTTTATCGTACTACTATTACGCTAATTACGAAGAGTTTATACCCGACGGTTTATGGATTTGGCTGAAATTCTAGAAAAGTTTCTTGCTAAAAACGAAGATTGCGTTTCGAAGTTTTGTAACGTATGTCTATTTTTGAAAATGTGGACCAACTTACATGCAATACGTGCATGCTGACAAACCAATATCTCAATAAATTAATGTCCATTAATCTATATCAAAATAAAAAAGCGGAAATTCATTTTTGTTATAGTGGGATTTACTATCTCATGCAGCGACCTCGCCGAAGCAAAGTGCCGTTATAATTGCAGAGATCGGACGCCTGTATGCACTGGTAGATTTTTAAAGTCTCCTATATGCGAGTGCCAATATGAAGTTTAGGTACTACCGCCACTCGACTACTACATCAACTATCGAAGCCCTGACTACAATCAAACTTTTTATTACGATCATGAATTGAAAAAAATAGTTCAGTATTGATTCTTTAATTAGTAGACATCCCAAATGAAGTATAAAAAAATGCCGCGACTATAATATCGCAGGGTTTAAAATACGCACTACGCGTAATTGATAAAATAAAAGATGTAGAAAAAAAATGTGTATCAGCTCTCTCTCTCTCTCTCTCTCTCTCTCTCTCTCTCTCTCTCTCTCTCTCTCTCTCCCGGCAAATGATATTCATAAGTCTGTATACTACGCGCGTATAGCGTGAAACTTGGCGTTGAACCACGTCTGCGCATGTATGCTCTCGTATAACCAAAACGAGAAGCGTATAGCGCCTCCTTTTGGAACACAAGAGAAATAAGAACGCGTAAAAAAGGGACGAAGAGGAAGCCTCGTATAACATCGTAATCGCGCAACAAGGGGCGATATAACGTCTACTTCTCTCGCACCCTTGGCTTTTTACATAATCAGCATTACTCACAATTTGGAGCTGAGGCCACCCGAAGGAATTCACGCTCGCACATACATAACTGTACGCGTGTATTAGAGGAGACGCTCCGGGAAAACGTGTGCCCGGCTATTACGTCCCGGCCGGTGTATACAACTTGTATATTGTGTATTTGGGAATGCGGTTATTATCGTTATGAAGTTTAATATGGCCCGTAGTTGGTAAAAATTATGCGTAATGTGCGCGCGAGCCAGAGAGAGCTAGCACAGGGGTGCCTGATGAAAGAGAGCTGCCAAGTGGGTTATTTTCTCTCGCCTCTTGTTATTCATGCTGTGTCGGTACGCAGGCGATAAAATTTTTACGGGTTTGCCAAAGCCGCGATGACTAAATTCTGTAAAAATTTCAAGACTGTTCTATTGAAATATTCTTTTTCTTCGTACATCTACCTATCCCGCTTATCACTGATTATCTAGAGTTTTTGCTCGATGACATAATCAGCTCTTCGTGATTATTTTTAAAACGCAGCGAGTATATAGTTTTCCGGACTTCCATTCCAAGAAGCAGTTCATTAATTCCAAGCCCCTCGGAGCCGCTCGGTTGAAAAAAAAAGAACGCAGAGAGAAAAAGTATACATTCTAAGGCTTACTGAAGTCGGATAAGGCAATGCCTCGATAGCAAGTACTGCCGCGCGTACGCACGCGATGGAGCATCGACTATTCAAGTGCGAGCCTTGCCTCTCGCGTGGTCGAAACGGAATAAGTAGTTCTGCTATAGTCGGCCGAGTTTGAATAATACTGTTGTTATATTGAAATGTTTTGAAAAATCCACATAAATATAATCTATGGAATTAAAAAAAAAATAACGCTATCGCACGATTTTCACCTCTCGTCGCTCAAAAATCAATTCACCGGCGAAATTCCCTGGCACAGCCAAAATAATACACCCCCTTCCTCTGGCCAGTGTATACGATGCAGAGGAGCAAGTGTCTGATGCCTGTGCGGCGAAAGGAGAGGGAAAAGCGGAGAAGGCGTGCGCGCTCTCTCTCTCTCTCTCTCTCTCTCTCTCTCTCTCTCTCTCTCTCTCTCTCGACTACGCGCGGAGGGGATAACGGGGATGGTTAGATAAATGAGACCCTTGCGGGGTGTTCCAAGGGATGCCCAACACCGTTGCCCGGCGCGAGTCTATGTATATATATTTATACACGTATATATATTCCAACGTCGTCTTTCTCGCTCGCTTTGCCTTGTATAGGTGTGTAAACGCTGTGTAGCTACTCGCGTAATATCGCATAGCCGAGCACAGCTCTCTCCGTTGGTTTCGCTCGCTTCGTATGCGTATACCCCGTTGGCCTTGCGCTTGGCTTCTGACGGCTTCGTGGAAATACCGATGAATTTGTTACGTGTAAGAACGATGAATATTGAACGCGCCGTGTTATATGTTTGAGGGGAAAAAATGTTTGTATCTATATATAGATAACAAATAAAAAAAGTACGAAAGGCTGCTTTGGGAATAGAGGGCCGAGGTAGACACGCGTGTTCTACATTACAATGAGATAATTCAAATGTACGCGTAAACGCAGGCGTAATTAATGAGCGGCTTTCGACACTCGGGATAAGATAGGCTCTCGCGCGTGCAAAGCTCAATGTGTACAATCTTTCTCAACTCGGAGCTAATCAGAATACGTGTGCTCCCGGCGTTAATAAATTCCAGCCGCACGAGTCCGCGCGCGCGCTCACAGCATCTTACCATGCTACATTCCAATTAATTTTTCCCTTATCGCCGCCCTTGTCGACATGCTGGCGTTAAATTCGGAGGCAGTAGGGGGAGTCGCGTTGTAACTCGGCCACAGAAAAGTGTGTACTTATCTGTAATAACGCGGAAAAGAAAAAAAAGCTTGGAACGATTTTTTTAGATAACTATACTATGTGGAAGTGTAGAAGCTATACGACGGAGTCCACCTGCGCGTTCGAAACGCACACGAACTCGTTATCGGTTCCGATCGATCGATCGCGACGGCCAATATGGGGAGAGCTCCGCACGAAATAAAAGTTCTCCGAGAGACGTGGACGAGGATAAAGGGGACTTGGGATGAACGGGGATAGGTGCGCCGTGCGAGGTATAGTAAGACTAAGTTAGTTTTCTGAAAAAAGGAATAATTCACAAGCATTCTTTCGAGTACACAATGTCGAAATTCGCTAATGAATACCACCGAAAAGTCATACGACACAACGGCACACTCTAGGAAGCAAATCGAACCCCCAGCAGCAGCACGAGGCAAAAAAAGGATAGCCCCGCTGCAACAACAGCAACCGAAAGAAGTCAACAAAAATAAAAGCCCGAGCAGCGTAAAAAAGCTCAACGGCAGCAGCAGCAGCAAACCAGAGTCACAAGTATAAGAGGGAGTGTAAGAGCCTCAGCTCGACACGCCAGTAAAGGGGGGTGGTGGCGTCAGTTCCTCGCGCCGTAGCCAGTATCCGCTGTCAGTCCGTTCACGGACACAGGCGCGCGCGCGCGCACGACTCCTCTCCCTGCCTGACCAGGAGCCTTCCTATGGAGGAAAGGGGAGGCCGACTACAAGCTTTTCTACTTAGCGGGCGCCCCGAGGGTGCCGAGAGAGAGAGAGAGAGAGAGAGAGAGAGAGAGAGAACCACCCTAATTGCGTCCGAGAGACCGGACAAAGCGCGACTCGTGTATATATGTGTGGGAGTAAGGGGAGGGTAGCTGCTAGGGAGGTTATGTCCGGTTCCGGTTTCTATCTCTTGTCCGGCGAGTCTCTGCCCCCTGGCGGTGGACACGCTGTACTACAAAGTTTCACCGCGGAGCTGAATCAACTTGGCGTATGCCGGCGCCGTTCTCTCCTCTCGTCGTTGTGAGGGGCTGTAGGCTTCTGTCCTTACAAGTTTGGGACGTGGCAGTGAGAATGTTCCGGATCGCTGTTGTTCTCCTCTTCTTTTTCGTATTGATATTTCTTGCGTGTCTTCTTTGAATGCTCCGCGATAACAAGCAGTTGTATAAGCTTTCTTTTGACTTGAATATTGATAAGTAAAACTACAGCAATATACCAAAATTGTGTACAATTTCGTATTCCAAGTATAACTAGTTCGTTTCAATTCTCAAGCTGCTATAAGAAAGAACTTCTGGGTTATATTCTAAATAAGCACGCCAAGTTAATTTCGCAAAAGGGGTAAAACACAAAATACCCGCGCGCCCTCGACAGCTGGAAAGTCCCGCATTCAGCAAGACTTTCCCAGCATTGAGCTGCCCATCTCGGCTGCTCTCTTATACACCCAGGTTTATATTCTTTCGCTTCTATCCGGCAGTGCGTCGCGACTACTTTCTCCTAAGGGGTTGCGAGACGACGAGGAGGACTTGGTCTCTGCGTTCTGAGCTTTGTGCTTGCGTGGGTGCGAAACGACGATGAGGCGCGAAAGCCTGAAGAACCTGACGTGACGGCTTTCAATGTCACGGAAAGCGCCGAGAAGCTCTTGCTGAAATCTAGACTTGTGTACTTTGAAATATATATAACTTTAAGTTTTATAGTTTTTATACTACTCTAACGTGATGATCACAACTTTAATGTAAATTTTCGGCTTTTGAGGTATAAAATATCGTACGTAACATGTGCATAAAGACTGCATTTTCAAAACTCGATACAGCATTCGCCTTCAGCTCGTGCTGTAAACTCTTGTTTTGAAAATGCAGTCTTTCAGTACCTGTTGCATAATACTATATATTAATAGGGGGAAATACCCGAAAGCTGTCGCGTTCGTCGCTGAACTCGGTTTTATGATCATAGGTTGACACAGACGAACAAACAGGTTAGTAATAATCAAATTTTTCTATACCAGTATAAATAAAATCATATTTTATTTTTAAAACAATGCAGGATAAAAATAAACGTTGAATATGAATATTTTTTGAAAATAAATAAAAGATAAGAGTTCACTCACATTCTATTGAATACTTGCACAAAAGGAGAAGATCGATGCAGAGAATATGAAAGAAGGGTACGAAATCTCATACCAACGCCTATCTCAGTAGTTTGAAATAAGCTTATCCAGTTAGTCTTATGGTAACAGAAGAAACAGTACGCCATAGCAGCATGAACTCACGCATACTTCTCGTCCTTCTTATTGTTTTTACTGTCGTACAGAGTAAGTAGATATATATTTGCCTTTACATTATTCTTGTGCAAAGTAATACAGAAGTCAAAAACATTGATTGTTACGAATTGAACATACTCTATTACGAAGAGAGTCCGCACCCGTCGGGTCATGGATTTGGCTGAAATTCTAGAAAACAAGTTGTTGGCTAAAAAAACGGAGATTGCGTTTCAAAGTTTTGTAACGTATGCCTTAGTTTTTAAGATATGGACTAACTTGCATGCAATGCACGATAACAAACCGAAATATCAATAAAATAATGTTCGTCAATCTATATCAAAATACAAAGGTGGACATTTCTTTTTATTACAGTGGGATATACTATACGATGCAATATCGTCGACGAAGAAATATGCCGTCAGTCTTGCGATAGAACGAGTGAATGCTCGACTGTTCTTTTTACAGAAAGATTGTGTTGGGCTGCAGGTAGTTGAGTTCACGGTGGAAAAGGTTAATGGGACATTGTGAGAAATCAAATCCAGCGATACAGTCGTGGCATTCTTTTATACTTTATTTGGGATGTTAACGTACGTTACGGGCACTTGCAATTAACCTCACGCAAAAAAAATCCAGTCGAGCATTCACTCGTTCTATCGCAAGACTGACGGCATATTTCTTCGTCGACGATATTGCATCGTATAGTATATCCCACTGTAATAAAAAGAAATGTCCACCTTTGTATTTTGATATAGATTGACGAACATTATTTTATTGATATTTCGGTTTGTTATCGTGCATTGCATGCAAGTTAGTCCATATCTTAAAAACTAAGGCATACGTTACAAAGTGTGTGTATATATATATGTGTGTGTGTGTGTGTGTGTATTCCAACGTCGTCTTCTCGCTCGCTTCGTGTGTATATACCCCGTTGGCCTTGCGCTTGGCTTCTGACGGCTTCGTGGAATTACCGATGAATTCGTTACGTGTAAGAACGATGAATATTGAAATCGTGTTTTTTTTTTGGGAGAAAAATGTTTGTATCTATATATAGATAACAAACAAAAAAAGTACGAAAGGATGCTTTGGGAATAGAGGGCCTAGGTAGACGCGCGTGTTCTACATTACAATGAGATAATTCAAATGTACGCGTAAACGCAGGCGTAATTAATGAGCGGATTTCGACACTCGGGATAAGATAGGCTCTCGCGCGTGCAAAGTTCAATGTGTACAATCTTTGTCAACTCGAAACTAACCAGAATACGTGTGCTCCCGGCGTTAATAAATTCCAGCCGCACGAGCCCGGGCGCGCGCACACACATAAATTTGAAAGTTTATTACCATTTTACTACACACTCTTATCTTATACAAACGTTTTTTTAGAGGACGTGCTCATATATAAAAAGCGATCCGAGGTTCATATCTCGCAGTAGTTTGAAATAAGCGTATCCAGTTAGTCTTGTGGTATAACAGAAGAAATAGTACGCCATAGTAACATGAAGTCGCCCATACTTCTCGTTCTTCTTATTGTTTTTGCTGTCGTACAGAGTAAGTAGATACATGTTTGCATTTACATTGTTTTTGAGTAAGGTAATACACAAGTCAAAAACATTTATTCTTACGAATTTAAGGAACGGTCGGAGGCCCGCCTTTTTGTATTTTTAAAGTTTTCCTTTTGCATTTTGTATTTTTAAAGTTAAAAAAACTCAAATTCAGATTTACTTTCGTCAGAATGATTCATTCAACTTGACACTAGGACGGTACAGGCTCGGTTTTCCTTTAAAAGTTTATTTAAATAGTTTTATAATCATTGAAAAATAGTGTTTTTACTTCGAACCGCCCCCTTCACGTACTATTATTAGTCATTATAAAGAGATGGGCTAGTAACGCTGTCTGTAATAATTAAGTACACCTATATTTGTAAGGATTTGTTAATATGAAGTAAAATAAATGTTCGCAATTATATTCTAATTGATTTCTATCCATGTATGTCAGAAAGAAAAACTAGAAATTGATTCTTTTTCTAGCGGGATATGCCAGCTGGTGTGATGGCAACTTAGAGTCGCAGTGCTACCAGCGATGCGGTGGACCGCCATATACGTGTAGCAAGGGATTTTTTTCGTACGAATACTCCTGCGTTTGCGGGAATGAGAACGATTCGGACGATTCGGACCCTCTGGAATTTACTAAATCGGACTTTTATAAATTGCATGAGCCGAGCCCTGATATCTGGTGATCACTGAATCTGGACGAACCGAACCATGATTTAAAATACGCACTACGTGTATATTGATGAAATAAAAGACGATGAAAAGAAAAATGTGTACAGAGCTCGTCTAATTTTAATGGTTTGTTACAATGTCCAATTATTGCAAACTCTCACTGGAGAAAAAAGTGTAATCGAAGCAACAGAATACAATGCAACGGCTTTCCTCAAAATATTCATCACACCTTCCAATATACCTTCTTCACCATAAACTCAACTTCCTGCAGCCCAACACAATCCTTCTGTAAAATAGTACATCTAGATATTTACATGCTTACACACATCTTCATCTCATGAGTCTGTATACGAAGAGTGTTGTGTGAAACTCTGCGTTGCACGCAGGTTTATATACTCCCGCCTCTGTCCGGCAGTGCTTCGCGATTACTTTCTCCTAAAGGGTTGGAGACGACGAGGAGGACTTGGTCTCTGCGTTCTGAGCTTTGTGCGTGCGTGGGTGCGAGACGACGACGAGGCGCGAAAGCGTGAAAAGCCCGACTCGACGGCTTTCAATGTCACGGAACGCGCCGAGAAATAAAGGAGCCGAGATCTCTCGAGTGTATACTATAAACCTGCTCCGTCGCCCCCCCCTCTCTCTCTCTCTCACTCTTTCTCTCTCATAGTCGTTGAATCGGTGCCCGACTCAACTAAAGGGATGCTTTGTGCGCGCACGCCTTTATCTTTTCTGCTTTTGCTCTTGTTGCTGCTTTTGCTGCTGCTGCTGCTGCGAAATTCGAGTCTTTTTTTCGGGAAGCGGATTAGGGAATTATTTTTCGAAGGATTGTTTTGTATTGATATAAGGATTTTTCAGTTTGATGTGTTTAAAGGAATTAGCGCGGTTTTTAGGGGGGGGGGGGTGTGAATGTGAGAAGTGTAAGGGTGGAAATGCGATGAAGTTATGTTGTGTCGAGTAATCGATAATATGAGGGTGGCTGTGACTGTGAGAGTTTTGCCAAAAAAGAGTAATGACATGGATGGTAATGAAAGTACAGGATACAGAATTTTGCGAAACATGTAAATAACATATTTCTTTTGATAACAAACCTTGCTGTAATGAATTATTCTAAGGTAAGGTATTGCAACATAATCACTAAAATAAACTAACAAAACGTAACAATCCATCAGCCATTTCCCCAAAAACACCGTGCATTCTCGCACTCAAGTTTGCAAGTGTCCCCGAATCAGCGCCGAGGGCGCCTCCTGTCGGCGATAACGTCGACGCGGCGGTTCACATCAAAAGGGGCGGAGTCAGCTGGTGCTTGGCCCTCCCTTCGTGGCGACGGAAGGCCGGCCGGCATCTGTCTAGAAGTGGGGGTAAACGAGCAGCGCCGGAGCTGTCCCCCGGCGCTTCGCTCTGTCCCGCTTGCGCCACCGGACGTTGCGCTTCGTATCTATACATATATACGAACTGTTGTACATATAGCTATATTATATTGTTGTCTTTTTCTTTATGTTTTTTGAACGGTTGCTTCTGTTTGTTTTTTGGATAGGGTGGGTGGGAGAGGAACCGCGGATGGATTTTTTGAGGTGGTGTGATCAAAGGCTGGTTCGCGAGGGTGGAGGAGTCGCGTTTGTGAGTACACGAGCAAGTAGAGCAATTTGTGAAAGTTTTTGGTTGAAGATGTAATTTTTTTTAAATTATTTTATTTACTACGGTTGGTTTTATTGAAATTATTTTAATTTGATCTTGTAATATTCTCGGGTAAATACAATTCATGTATTTTGTTAGCAATAAAAGGTATAGAATTCTATTTATTTGTAGTTTTTTAACCAACAATCCGTTAGGAGTAATAGCTTTGTATCATTATTCATCGGGTTGATAATAATTTATTATACAGTAAAGCAACTATTTCTTATGTTTATCGAGTCTCGTCAAGTCCGTCGCTTCACTCAAAATGCTCTGTTTTAGATGCACGCAACTCATTATACTCAATATAATCAAATACCACGAATTATTACGAACCGGACGATGCGAAGACTATATTCAATAATTAAGCAAGTAAAAAATGCAGATGCCTCTCATCGATCGCACTCAACGCAAAAGCCGCTCGAGAAAAATCTCTCCCGGCAGAAGTACAAGTCGACTCGACAAAAGAAGAAATTTCACAAAAGCCGCAGCCAAACGCTCTCAATTTATCGGCGTAACAATCTTCCAAACAGCTGGAGAGCGAAAAATACGCACACACACATTCTCTCGCCACACCTTTTTAGCGAAGCGTTCCAGAAGCGTTGTAGAGAGCCGCACGCCAGAGCACTAGCAGCGTCGCGAAGATCAATAAAACAGGGTAGGAGAGAGCAGAGCGAAAAAAGGCAGCGAGGGGGAGCATAGCCGCGCAGGGGAAGCGCTCGCCGGGTATAACTTGGTGTATTATTCGATTCGAATTAAACTCGTATCAACGCGGCTCGATTCAATTATGAAGAGCGTATTAACGCCCGCGGCCGTGATTAATTTAGGCAATGAGCTAAGGAAACTCGTAGCTACTACTGCGCGGATGAGGGCGATAGGGAGCAGAAGTAAGGAAAGGGTTCTTTCTCACTGCGTATACGACGTATATAGTTAAGTATGCAGCGGAGGACACAGATGTTCGTGGCGTCGGGAATTATTAAACGCGAGTAGTACAGCTACGCGCGCGCGAGTTATACACGGGGTCTCTTTTATTGGCCGAGGGAGAAACGCTCGAGATTAGGTTTGTAAGTGTGTCTGGCTGTATAGTTGAGCGCGAGAGAGTCTTGTTGCGCGATGTTGCACGCCTCGTTTTTCGGGGGTGCAGTGAGTTGTGTAAGGTGGAAATTGCTCCGCTGACATTTTTGTAATCTAGCCCGGCTCCCATAGCCCTCCGTGTATATTCGCATGTTTTTGAGCTGCTATTATTCTAACACGTTTGAAATTTTTCCCCAAATAAAAGTGCGATATAGATCGTTCGTAATAAGAAATTTCATAAACGCTCGCTCTTTAATAACGCGTCGAATACTCGTGTGCTCGTCAGCGAGAAGACAATGAAACGAGTGTTCCATAAGAAAAAAAGCGCTCGAAATATCGCAGCGCGGGATATCTCAAGCATGGCATGCTCGAGGGGAATCAAACATTCGCAATTACGGCGTTTGATCGATGTCCCAGTGCGCATATCACACGAAGCCAGCTCCTCGAGTATTATATTCTTTTTGATACGCAGCGGTAGAACAAGAGCCAGTCCGGCCTCGTCGTCGTCGTATTCGGATCAACATCTGAAGGGAGATAAATAACCCCGTTGACTGACAGCTCTTATATGAAAATTCGAGTGTTTGACTAATAGCTTTGCAAGCGTCGAGGGACGAGCCGAAGATTTGCATATAGGCGTCACGAGGTCGAGACAAGGGTGGGACGGTGGCATCATATCTTTTTTTTATTTCGAAAATTCAAAATTGGGCGGCCGAGACGCTTATATTCGACTAATGATCGTCGAATAGGAGCGTGTTTATTAAAAGAGAGGGCTATAAAAAATGAAGTCCCGATGTGATCGTATTGGATTTGGAGTCGAGGCGGATGAATAATGAATCGGGGGAAATGTATATTAGATCTATACTTGGTAATTGTTATATCGTTAATATATTGTGTTGTTGAAACGTTGTTCGAAAGAAGTCTTTTTCTCTGACTTTTCTTCAGACTTTTTCTCAGAGTAAATATTTGGCACGTAACCCCACAAAATTCACAAACTCCTCCGGTATATTTTCGCTCTCCTCACTCCTGAAAATATCCTCTCAAATCCCGCAGCTAAATAATACTCCTACTCCGAATCTGCTCTAAAATAGCTCGAACGACACATCCTCATAAATATAAAACCCAATCAATCCGCTCTCGACGACGAGCTAGCAGTCCGAGAAAGTTAATATGCAAAATCGTTGCTCATTTGTCACATCCGCTCTCGCTTTCTCCCCCGAAAAAGGAGTCCTCCTCACTACGCTAATATCTCTCCTCGATTATTCGCTCGATCTGCTGCACGTCATTCGTCCACTCGAGCATTCGACATACACACACACTTATACGGGCCTTTTCGGCCGAACAAAGAAGACACAGCCGACGCTCCACTTACGAACACCTTTCGCGCGGGTCCCAAGCAAACAGCGCGTGCTTTAAAACTCGATCGACTCAGCTGCTCTCGATTCGACCGAGCCGCAGTGATCGACACCTTGTATGAGGAGGACGGCGAAGATGAAAGGAGAGGAAATCGACGAGCGCGCGCTGACCTGCGCGACCGACCGAACACCTTTTCTCTGCGCGCCGCTTCCGTCTCTCTTCCTTTATGGGTCGAGGCGCGTGGTGTTTTTTTTTTTCAAGGCTGACGTTCTCCCAATTCTCAATGGGAATGTCGTGTCCGTAGCTAATTCTATTACGAGAGGACTATTATAGATACGTATAATTTTTTTCGAAAATACATACTTCCATCTGCGAAGGAATTACGCTACACGATGTAAACTCGTCTCTTCTTACCTGCTCGCAGCTCTTCTTCTATTCTCCCTCGCAAAGGCTTGAAAAAGTTCATTTGCCCTGCGCGCGTGTATCCCGCGGCGAACTTCGCATTCCAAGGCTCGCGGGCAACTTTTTCAATGAAGTTCGCGCGGCTCCAAGTCCGCAAGCTACTGCTCAGCAGCTGCATTGCTCCCTCGAGATTCGGGCCAACTTTTTTCATTCGACTCTTCCAACTTTGACTTCGCTGCTGCTGCTGCCGGGGAATAAGAGAGAAGCGGAAAAGGATGACGGGTTATGTGGCGCGTCATTGCTGTAGTTTTATTTTTTCGCCGCGCGAGGTGTTCTCCGCTTGTACGCGCGATTGTTTAACGCTTCACTTATACGTGTTCTCACGCCAAGTCATACGAGACAACATTTTTACAGGTGTAAGAAACCTGTTACCTCCACAGCACACTTGTGCCCAATCACTCGTTTGTACACGATCTTTTACACGGCCTCTCAAAAAAGCCTAGATACCTCCTCTCCAAACATTCCAAGCTCGAGAAAAAAATAATACACCTCGGCCCTTTGAATCTCTCTCCGAATTAGCCCTGAAATATCACATCCCTTGAGCAAAGCAAACACGGCGCGTATCAATCAAGCATTTCAGCCTCTCGCGGCATTTCATCTTCTCTCGCACCTCCGATAAACAAATATTAATCATCGATTCTCCTCTCGCCGCACGTCAGCGCCGACATCTCCATCCTCCCGCTGCAGCTCTGCACGGGAATGTTCGAGCGAAGAATGCGTGTAAAATGCGCGCAGCCGTTTCTAGTTAGCGGACGGCTGCGCATAATGCCCGAGATGACGTCTGAATGAGCATTGAACTCGAGCGTAATTGGCGGACTGACTGCAGCGTGACTGAGAGTAGTCGATCGACGCGTTGACGGGAGAAGCTTAACAATCGATTTGTTAGGGGTGTATTGGCTCGAGAGTGGCGAGTCTTGCGTGATCGGGATTTCGAATTGTTGCGCGCGCTGTACGATGTAGATATAACAGTCCGTCGACGTTTGCAAAATAGAGATGCTTGAATATTTATACTTTCTGAATTGTTAAAATTCTCTCCGATGCTCAAAGTTTGCTCTGCGTAAGTATATACTTATGCGCGTATGATTGACGTTATGAACTCGCGGCTGTAATTGTGTTTAACTCCTCATCCAACAAGTTATGCAAAATCGATGTTATATTCCGCCGAGTTATATACACTTGAATAATCAAAACTCCGGTAAATATGACGCTTCAAAATACATAGCTACTCCGGCAAATAAATACATAATCGCGTAAACTTCTGCGCAAAAGTGCCCAGCCATCGCTTCTCTCCCCGTAAAACATCTCATGAAAGATTCACGAAATCAGTCTCGCACGGCCATTATTCAATTTCGATTTACAACATTTTCCCGCTCGCAGCGAGTAACGCTTACACGGCTGAGCTACACGCGCGACTATTTACATTAAAGATTTAACTCGCATACCATACGCCTCCGAAAAGAAGTCCTATCTTTCGAACAGGTGAATCGCACGATAATTGCGAGCGAACACGTCGACACACGCTCGGGGATATAATTGAGAGCGACAGAACGTTTGACGGACGTTCGACGAAGCTGCTGTACACAATGACAATATAACGGAGGGGGATGACGATCATTCGTAGCCGTTGGTCCAGAAAAAGTCATCTGGTTTTGCGCGTGTCGAGCGTACACGCACGCAGGCTATTGTGCGCCGAGACTTGTGTGTGTGTGTCGCGATGACGAGGATGACGATATAAAAGAGAGGGGAAATCGGCGCTTTTTGCTCGTTCTCTCTCTCTCTCTCTCTCTCTCTCTCTCTCTCTCTCTCGCGGCGGCAAAGTGCTGCGGGCCGCTCGACTGTTTGCTTTTTAACGCTCTGGCACTTAATAATTAACGCAAGCGAAATGCATCGCTTTTTCGAAGCTCATTGTTCGTTGCTACTGCTGCTGATGCCGTTGTTGTTGTCAGAGCTCGAATTGACGAGGCTTTTAGCCGAGCGATGAAAAATCATTAGGAATAGCGATGCGCGAGCGCCGAGTGGCTTAATTAATGATTAAATGGACGAAGCGTTCCACCGAAAACCGTTTTAATGCGCGGCCTGAAATACGTCAATAACGAAAAATTTTGCGAGTTTTTGCATTTTTATGCATCCGCGACGTACGTCCATGCCTACTTCCATCGTCCATATCAAGAGCGGGGACTTTTCTCGTTAAAAGTTATGTTAAAGATGACACGCACGCATATGCTACGGCCGACAGCCGGCACTTTGAAAATGATGAAAATTCCGCGATTCGCTATACGCAATCCCCGCCGCATATCGAATTTTTTTCCAATCCCTCTCGGCCCACCGGAGAAAGAGAGAGAGGATGAATGAAAAAAAGAGGGAGCGAGCGATTTCATCTGCTCTCGCGCCAAATTTCGGAGGAACGCGTTTCAAAAAGCAAAAGAGAAGAGAGGAACGCGGCGACTGAGTAAATTCGAAATTCAATTGAAACTGGCTCGCGCGCGCGCGAAAGAGAGAAAGCCCGCGACTCAGATGACCCGAAACGTAATCAAACAGACGGGCGGAATCCATACATATGAATTTTCCTCGTTTTCCGGCCGGCTTTTTTTCACTCTCCGACGGCTCTGGCTCGCTGCTGTGCGCGGCGTGAAATGACGCTTCGCGCATCGCTAAGTCTCGCTCGTTCGCGTATTTTTTCACAATATTCTTTCATATACGTATACGCATGGAGCGAGAGACAGAGGCACTACTGCAGCCGAGAGAAAAAATATTTGGCTTGCCTCGAAAAATAAAGCGCCCGAGCAAATTGAAATAGTAGAGCGTCGCAAAGAGTAAAAAGTCGATTTCTTAAAAATTCACATACGTTCTCGAACACATGTCGAAAAACAGGAGCGAAACTCCTCGTAATTCGCCGTCGAAACTGATGCGTATTCTCGCTCGGCCGCTCCCTTTCATGTGCTTTTTCTCTCTCTCTCTCTCTCTCTCTCTCTCTCTCTCTCTCTCTCTCTCTCTCTCTCTCATCTCTTTTCCGTCCCGCAAACTCGCGCGCGTATACACACTAGACGAAAGCCGGGCGCCGCATTTAATTTCGGCCTGCGGAAATGACAAACATTTTGATCAAACATTTGACAAACACTCGTTGCAGCGGCGGCGTCCAAAACAACTTTGTGTGCTTCGGCAAATATAACAAGAGAGAGAGGGATACGTATACGTGCGACGAAGCTTGTTCCGCTACTGTCTGCGCAGCAAAGTTGCCCGGGTTGCATAGCGCGCGGGACAAGCTCAGTTTTTTCGGCGCTTTATCCGCGTTCGCCCTCTCATATTCTTTTTTTTGTAAACTCCCAGTTATTTGTCTGCCGGTATACGTGTGTATAAGCGTCGCCCTTTTTTCGGCCTGTGTGCCCTCCCTTCGAGCTATGTGTGTGTGTGTGTGTGTGGGGGGGGGGGTGCTACGTTTTTTAATTAACGCTGCATAGGCCGGACTTGGACGAACGAAGGAATATTGAAAAAAGCGAGTTTGCGCGAGCTCTGTTATATCGATGAAAGCTGGCCCGTGTGTGTGTGCAGTGCGCACGCTATCGCTGCTGCAATTTTTTTTCGAAAAGGCCTTTGCCCGAAAAACTGCAGCTCTGATTTCCATACGGAACGTGTATCTTCAAAGAATATTGCTTGTTCCGAGGAGAACAGACTCTTTTTGCGCGCGCAACACACACACGGTTCGACCCCCCGAGCTTTTTTGCGTTTTTTTAATTAAAAGCTCAATCAGCTCGTGCTGGCAGGGCTGATGTGCGCCGCACACGGGCCGATATCGCAATTCGGCAGCTTGTTTTCGACTTTATTTTTTTTTCTTGCGTAGCTAGCAGCTTTTTCGAGATATTTTCGTACGTATACCGAATTTATGGATGAAAAGTAGCGAAACGCGCAACAGCCGATCTTTTATCAGAAATTGGAGAGAATTCTTGGAAACGAACGCGAGCCGAATGTATAGCGCGTAGTGGCGTACAGAAACTGCAGCAGTCTGTATACCAGCTCGAGGCTTTGCAAATTGCTGTGTGGCGGCAGCGGGTGGGGCGGCCCTCCTCGTTGCAACGCGAAGGCCTAAATAGAAACGTCACGAGGCCCGTGTAAGTGGCTTGTCCAACATTTTGATTAACACGTCTCGCAGACGTGAGCCGAACTTCTCTCTTTATCCAGTTCCTCTCTCACTCTCGCTCACCTTCTATTTTGCGAGTCAGTCTCGACGGAAACTTGTGCGAGAGAGAGAGAGAGAGAGAGAGAGAGAGAGAGAGAGAGAGAGAGAGAGAGAGCGGGAGCGCCAACTCCGGATGATAGAGTGAACGAGAACTTGTTTTAGGGGTACGTCACACTGCTGCGGATGATGAGCCGCACTTTGTTCCTATGTAGGCTGTATGTAGAAATTTAATACTATATATTCTATAACAGTATTTCGTTAATGGGTGCCTGATAATCGATCGAACATTCGAATCTCTTGCCACATTATAACGCGTGTAATTTGACTAAGGTATCCAAACTCCAACTCGCACATATTGTGAGGTGAGCCTAAGGTTGAAAAAAGGGGATCAAGACAGCGGATCGAAGCGACGGCTCGCGAAAGTAAAGGTGCAGGTTATCCCGAGGGCCGCGTGCGCAGCTCTCATATGGGTGGGTATTAGCGTGTCGAGGCGAAGAGAAGGGCCAGCCGTCGCGCATAACACGGCTATCAGCCGAGAAAAAGAGTCAGCCTGTAGTCAAGTCTTCCTCTCCTTCTCGCAGCGCAGCAGCAGCGGCAGCAAAGCCCAAAAACGATATACCGACCAGTCAGTCGGTATATCGTGTGTGTATATGCGAGAACTCGCGGAATCGATTCGCGTGTATTTGTATACGAGAAGCGAGAGTTTGTTCTTCCTTTTGGCCAGACGTCCCGCGATCTCGCGCTTCTCAACTCTTGTTTTCTCGCTCCTCTCGACGCCACGGCTCTTATCTCCCTCCGTTTTACTCTCTTTGGGCACCGAGAGCCTAAGTGCACGGCGTGCGTACGTGCACGGAGTAAGTGATGAAAGAGTCGATGTTTTGCTTGTATTTCGAGTACGTCCCTCCCTTAATATCGACAAAAATCAGCGAGGAAAGCTTCAATTAGAAATGCAAAACTCGATCCCTTATTCCGTGAAAATTCTTAACAGGCCTGTACGTATGACGTTATGAATTTCCGATTTTCGGCAGCAGCAGCTTGACTTGCAGAGCGAGCCCCAACACCCGACGCGAAGACTGACGCGATGCGCTTTTAATTACTTCGACTGCACATGCGAAATCCCGCCCCCGCGCACGCATATGCGGAGGGTCGAAGCGTTAAAGCGATTAACCATGAGCTGAAAGTAGGAATTATAAACGCGCGCGATGTGAGTGTGTGTGTGTGTGTGTGTGTATGTATGAGCGATGGCTTAATCCCAGCCTCGGCAGCTTTCTCGCACACGAGGGTCGACGAAAAGAGTCGCGACGGTATTCGGAGAGTTCAGTATATCTCTTTCTCTCTCGTGGAAACGGGTTCTCGATTAGTGAGAGCTCAGGGGATTTTTCGCGTGCCCGTAATTGGAGGTTGTTGCCGTATAAACTGACTTGCGCGAGCGATCTTTTTCTACTATATGCTTTGAGCTTTCCCTCTCTCTCTCTCTCTCTCTCTCTCTCTCTCTCTCTCTCTCTCTCTCTCTCTCTCGCGCGCGCGCGCGTGGGGAATTATACCGAGAGCGCGATGGGTTCGAGAGTGTGCTCGAGATTATTTGGATGAATTTTTCGGCTGTTCCAGATTTCGAATAGGCTAGGATTTACTTTTACTATGGAGATGAGATGATATTTTATCGTGACATTTTTATTATTCGAATTAGGGCTGATTACGTGAGGTCCCGCGGAATTGGTTCCCGCGAATAGACCGTCAATTTTTAAAAAGTTACTTCGGTAATGTGCATCGACACGTCATCAACAAAAATAATTTAGTGCCGATGCAATTATCGTTTGCATAATACGAGTAAAATGATCAAATTCGCTCTTCGATATATACCCAAATATAAATAATTAGATCAATCAGCAGTTATAATAATCGGTCGCTAAATCATTAATTCGAGGAATATTCACAAAGTTTTTACCGATAAACAACTCGTAAGCAAAAATATCACCTGCGTAATCAAATTAGAAGCGCTCGAATATAGTTTACCTGTCGCTCCAAAACAATATCACAAGTATATAGGTACATACCGAAACTGCGACCGATGGAGTAGTCCGTATTGTCGCGAGACAAATAACCGAGTAGTTTGTAGTCAAGTCAGGCCGAAGTGCCGGTATAGACGTATACACACAGCCTAACGGTATAAAAGCATATACGCAAAAACATGTAGGGTAGATTCTCGGGCAGTGCCTGCTCAGGGTCGAAATATCGCCTTGTATATAGGATCTCGTAAATCGCGAAATTCTGAGGTTCACTAATAGCCGGAAAAGCGATAGAGCAGAGGGACAAAGAGGAAGACAGAGAGAGGTCTGACACGAGTCGAATAGAGTTCATCAAGTTCCTTATGCAATGTAAAGCTTCGCTCGAGACTCGCCGGCGGCAGTACAGTACTCCTGGACCGAATTCATGCCCTCGGTTTGCAAAGTTGTAGTAGTATATAGCAGCTAGTAGTCTCTACTCCTGAAACTAGTGTAGATTGGAATGTTCGCTCGCTCTGTCATTAACCTCACCGGATTTTCTTCAATATTTTTCTGACACAAGTACTGTGACACGACGAACCACGCGATTGAATACAAAAATTATTATAAGCGAATATGTCGCCCCCTTCTCGCAAACCCCAACATCTCTTTCTCAAATTACCCATCGTTTAGAACTCGTTTTCACCACGAGTGCTGCCGAGTAGCGCACACAAACACGTACATACGTATGCACACACGTACATCGCACCGAAATGAAAGGGAGCGAGCGCGCAAGGGCGATCGAGAGTTCATTCGATTATACGCTCTTTCATCCGATTATCATGTATTATACGTGCGCGCCTCGGTTATCCCCCTCTGCCTCCGCGTATCATATGCAAAATAAGAGCGCACACTACTGCCGACGACTTATGTCGCTTTCAATTACTCCAACCCGAGACACACGCGGGAGAGTGTATTAGGCCGAGTAGCTTTCCGAGCATTCGTAGATTGGGTTTATTTATTATTTATTCGAGTAGCGAAGCGCAGATACGGTCAGACAACACATCATTATCCATCTCGTCGATCTCGACGACAAACGAGAGTGTAAAAGCGAATAAACAGCCGGGATATCCGATAAACCATTCTTCTCGGCAAATGAGAGAGAGAGAGAGAGAGCTGCTCCGAGTAGAGAAGAAAAAGGAGACGAACGACAAGAAAATTCGCGCGCGCAAACAGAAAAATCAGCTTTAGCTTTTTCTCTCTTGCGGAGCAACCGCTGCGCTGCGCCATCATCCCAACAAGAAAATTATACGGGACTTTTAGGCGATTGGACTTTTTGTCTCCAGGCGGCGACAGCTGCCTTATTCACCGCAGACACTCCGGCACTGCATGTAGATCTAAGTATAGAGCGGAGGCTGCGAAGCGCGAAAAAAGATCTTTGACAAATTCGATTCGCGTGTCATGGCTCGTGAAACAAGACCGAGAGCCTGGAAAAGTGGCGCGCGAGAGCGTGCAGAGGGGTTCCCCGCTTTCTAGCTCGTCTCTCTTTCTCTCTGATTCTCTGATGTTTTATATATAAAATACGCGCCAGCGGCGGCTAAATCAGCAGGAAGCAAAAAAAGTGTACGTGCGCGCGAGCCTTGGAATATTTCATGCGAAGAGATGCCCGAGAATCGCTGGCTGTTAAAGATGCAAGAGTCGAGGAGGAGGAAAAGTCATATGCATCGTCGGGTGTTTCCGAGCACTTGTAGCTCTCGCTGCAGCGTTTTTTGAATTTTTCTTTTTCGGTGTATCAGTAGCCCACTTTTGTAGAAATTTCTGCGATGATTTTTTACGGGAGATTACGGGATGTAATTTACTTTGTAATGCAGCAACACGTGGTGTCTGATTAATTATGTTTCGCGAAGTAAGAGGAAACGAGATGTTCGAGTTGATAATTACACGTTTGCGTGAATTTTGATTGTTTCGATTTACATAGTTTAAGAGTGTGTTGACCTCCAGCCTTTCTATCCTCGGAGTACCGTAGATTACATTGATCACCACATTATTTCCATCACTCTACGACGGTGCGAACAAACAAAAGAGCATCAAAATCTCGAAATAGCTCTCTTTCTCTCGCGCCAGCAAAACTCATCAAAGCGCGCTCTCGTACCTTTTTCCGCTGGCAAAACGCAAAACACCGCGGACAAGGTCCATTTCCGCTTTTATACAACCCAGCTCTCTCGTTCTCGAAACCACGCACGAGCTCGACTCCTTTCTTCCATTCCGCGACGCTGTACATGGCGTCCGTCGGCCCCGCAACATCCCGTCGTCGCGCACGTATAATCGAATTAAGACTCTTAAAACCTCCGGCGCCAATGGCGCGCGAGCCGTACCTTGTCGCGGACAAACAAACTTTACTGCCGGAGTAAATAAGCGCGCGACTCTCTCTCTCCCTCCCTCTCTCTCTCTCTCTCTCTCTCTCTCTCTCTCTCTCTCTCTCTCTCTCTCTCTTTCTCTTGCAGGATTAATCATTTTACGGCGACTCCTTCGCGGGAAAACATTTTCAGTCCTTCTCTCGCTCTCGCGCTCGAGATATTTTTATGCGATCGAGTGATTGACTAGCCTTATGAAATGATATTGTTGTTAAGGGCCGCGTTTACGACGTCGTAATCTTATTGTGCCTCGCGTCTTAATTAGAGCCTATCGCCGAGCGCGGCGTTTCTTCGAGTAAACGAGGATAAACGCCTTGGAGTCGTCATGCGGCGATGCTATGATTTTTTTTCAAGGGAATACGACGCCGTTTATTGGCATACAGCGGAATGTTGTTAGGAAATTGCTCGGCGATAGATGCTGTAGATATGGGTGATTGAGGGAAATATATAGATCTTGGAATATTTATGAATTTTATTGTCGAGCCACTCTCCCTTGTAAAATTTATTACGCGAGAGCTTTGGCTTCTTGGACTCGTTAATCTCAATACTCATTTTTATTACTGACCGAACAAGATTCGCATCTTAGAAACGGACGTGTAATCGTAAATATAATGATTCTCACGTCCTTATCTAGTAGCCAACTAAAATTCATCGCCACGTCCGAAGACTGTTATAGCACGAGCGGACTATAAGCAATAGTAGCAGGCCAAGCAAGAATTTTAATAATTATAAAAAGAAAATAGTTCTCCGAAGATATTTCTCCTTCTGTCGGCGTGAAAGCCTCATCGAGTTAATGAATTGAGTATAACAGAGCCGAACGACAGGTCATTTATTTCAGTCGCATCGAATATTCTCGAATTATTCATATAATTTTCAAAAATGACATAAATGTGTTTTCGATTTAATTACGGCAACAAGATACGATATGCGAAAAAAATAATCAACGCACAAAAGAGCTGCGAACAACAGGCCGGGACATCAAATTTCAATTCCGCATAATCAGCTCTCGCGCACCGTGCATATCTCGCGCGGATTTTATGCACACACCCACACGCGGTGTACAGCAGAGCTGCTGCGCGAGAGAGCCGAGGTTGTAAAACAATTATACGGCCTCGTCGCGAGCCGATCGATATATCATCAATTTCCATTGTCAGCCAGGCCGGCACGTCCGCGTGTCATGATTATTGTTCGCCAAGCCGCCGGTACAATTGAAATTTTGCTCCCGCGCTGATAAACCGCGCGCTCGCTAATACTACGTTTTTACCGTCGCTCTTGTATATAAAGCTGACGGTATAGGGATGAGAGGGGAGGAGGACCTTTGCCGGAGGGATAATGTGTAATGGCTGCGAGTCGTTTCGCGCATGTTTGGAAAACAAAGCGTCACAAGCAGAGCTTGTTCATAAATACGGGAGAGGCTATGTGCCGCCGCGGCTATACGGCAGGGCAATGATTTCGCGCAGCGTGATTGCCTCGTTGATTTTTCCGGTATGGATATCGCGTGCGCAGTTAATAAAGTTTTATTATTTCGATTCGATTCCCCCGTCGATTGGGATTTCGCTGGTTTTTATATCCACGCGCGAGTTCGAATCGTTTTTAATTTGAATAAATTCGCGCTCCTGCGTAATTTCTTTGTAAGTTTCCAGCCAGGCGGAATATCCGCCGTGGAAGGAGCAACCCTTTGAAAGCCTATCTCTCCACTTATCCGTTTCACTCCCGCGACTCACCTATACGTATAAGTAGCGATGTAAGTGGTTGTAGACAACGAGCCCCGCCGTCATAAGCAGCAGCCGCGTGCGCCTAATGAAACTACAAATCTCTCTCTCTCTCTCTCTCTCTCTCTCTCTCTCTCTCTCACTCACTCACTCTCTCGCATAGACGCGCCCTTGGGCGCCACCTGTTCTTTAGCTCGAAGCTGAACGTCTTACTGTACGGTATTAGCGAGAAGGAGCTGCTGCTGCAGCGGCTTCTCTCTGGCACTCTGCCGCAACATGCTTGTACACGCCTGCTTATGAGATCCCGGATTATTTCCTCGAACACTTGGCTGCGATGTGCCGAGTCTTCGCGTGTACGCAGACTCGCAGTAGAACTGATGATGAGAAAAGCTTCAACGATTCGAATACGTTCGAACAATAAAAACACAGCTTTACTCTCATTTTTCGTATACCTACAAATGTTCACCCTTAACCAGGAGCGTACCACCACAAGTGTCGCGGAAAAACGCGTCTCAGCTGCGCTTTCCAGACGAGCAGCGCATCCCTCTTCGGCATTATGCAAGAGCGATGCCATCTGCATCGCGTACACACGCACACACACGGAAGCTGCATGAATACGCGATGTCGCATCTATATAACGACGACGACGGCCAACTTTTTCCTGCGGGACGCGGCTTCGAGTACTGAAAAGAGAGAAGAGTGTGTATACAACAGCAGCAGCAGCGGCAGCAGACCGGAAGGCGCGGTTTTCTTGCGCCGACAGACGAGTTCGAGAATATTCTTTTTGTCGAGCACAGGCTTCGCGGATGCTTGATTTATCAATGGCCGAAAGAGAGAAGGGGGGGAGAGCTGGGCGCTTTTTATAAATCATGTTTTATTCGGCTGAATCGGGGAGTTGGAAAAAGTTCGCGGCGCAACTTTTCGAACGGAGATAGCGCGTCAGCGGAAATCCGGCTGCCAATCGCGAAAACAGCTCTCTGGAGATTTATATGTATTTTACTTGCTTTTGTTCGGTGCTGTTCGTGCTGGTTTTGTAAGACTTTTATACAGGCGAGTGTTGTTTTTGGCGAATCAATTTGCTCTTATAATTCCCTGGGTCTTTTTGTTCACAATAAACTGTGTATTAGATTGAACATTTTATCAAAAAATGTCACTATTTAAACCAAATGAAAAAGCCATACGCTACAACAACAAAAAAACTCGTAAACTCTAATTTCCATCCTAGTAAAAGCGCGCACGTCAAGCATCAAATCGCCCTGTCACGAAACCCTCGAAGCATCGCTCGACACAATGTCGACTCCTTGTTATGCCAGTGTATGCGTGTGCGATGCCCGCATCTGCAGCAGCCATGTCAAACTCGGGCGCATATAATGCGTCGTTTCGCGTCAAAAACGTGCCAACGTCGCGGCAGAGCAGATTAGTCGTGTGACGCAACCGCGAAGCATCGCACGACATCGCATCAGGAAGAGCTGCGCACGTGATTGCCTGGCATCAGTCATCCTTTGTGTGCGACATTGTAATAAGGATATCGAGGCTCTCGAGGGTAACGGGTCCGTTGCGAGATAAAAACGACTCGAACCTTCTGACTTGCATTTTTCGGTAGCTAATTAAGTTACGCCTCTAATCGCGAATCTAAGTCGAAGCCAAGGATACACTCTCGGGGTACAAATTACCAAGCGACAAACAGCTCGGCTTCGTTAAACTGTAGAAAAAACAGCTTAAACCCAGCATCGAGGCTTATATTCTCTTCTCGATTGTCAGCTGTCTCCCTCTCTCTCTCACTCTTCTCCTGCAATGAAAGCGAGAAAGATACAGCGAACGTGTCTCGGCTTCGAGGCGTCGTAATTAAGGGTATCTTTTATGGGCAGGAAGGTGATATTTACACAGCCGTCGGCGAGAGGATGATCGAGCAGGTCCTTTTCCAGAATGACGTGCCACTTTTCTCCGCCACGTTGCCGTCTGTTTTTCTCTCTGCGGAGAGAGCGAGGGAGCGAGAGGCTCGTTACAATGTCGCGCTGATCGCGCGAACTCGTGATCTCTCTCGCTCGCTCTCGAGAATTGGGATGGGAACGACGCTGCTTGAACAAGCAATAAAATGTGCTAAAAAAACACCGAATGTTTTTCTGCGTAAATAACGGAATGATAAATTACGCGAGATGAAGTGAGCGGGATTGTGTTGGCTCTGAGGTGACGTGTATGGGGTCAATTAATTTTTTTACACGACCGTTGCTTTCTGTGTTTACTTTAATAATATGCTGAAGTAGTCGATAAGGATAGCAATGAATCATCGATGTTCCTCTGCGTCAGTTTTCGATTTCAAAATAAAAGGTCTTATTCATATCCGACGTATTCACGAATGTACAGTATACAAAACGGACCGTACACTCGTTTATATCCAACAAAGCGTACAACTGATCTCCGAGAGAACAGAGAGAGAGAGAGAGAGAGAGAGAGAGAGAGAGAGAGAGAGAGAGAGAGAGAGAGAGAGAGAGAGAGAGAGTGAGAGAGAGCAGCATCAGTATAGCCCGAAGTAAGAGCTCGAGTTAATTTCATAGCTGATCACCCCGAGTAATCCAAGGGATCGGTGGGGCGGCCGCCACTGAGGCGGAAAACAAAGCTTTTGCGGCTGGGACGAGGGTCGCTTTTGCTCCCGAAGAAGACGAGGTCACCGCCGAGGAGTCACTCTCCCGTAGAGTCATGTGTCATAAGTGCTTCCGCACCAGATTCATCATCCCCGACGAGGAGCTTCCGCGAATTATCCGCCCGTCCTGTTTTCTCTCGGCGTATGCTCGACTGGAATGTGTGCGGCTGAGGTTACTGGTGTTGGTGGTAGTTGTCGTGCCTCGTCGGTTCCGCCTTACGTGTTCCGATGCGATGTTGGACTGCGAGATCATCTCGTTTTGACTTGTACTTGCGCTTTGACGTATGTACGGATGGGAGAGATTTCGTGGTCGGAAGATTAACGTTTTGACAACTAATTGTCCTGTTCGTTGAACTGATAGCTGTTAAATTTATCAAGTCACAAAATCAACTCCGGTTTTAACATTGCAAATATTAAGTTTCTAACTTAAACAAGAAAATTCATGTTCCCACTCACGCCTATGCCAAGTACCCAAGCACCGTCGTCATCCTGTCCAACCGTAAAGCTGTAATATCGAATCTTATACGCACCATGCAAAATCAGCAGTAGCAGAGCACTGTCCCCCGAAACACCCGAAAAAAATCCAGCGTCGAAATTAGTGCATCCCCTCAGCACCTCCGCGTACACGACTCTCCCCTGCCAGTCCACACGAGAAAAACACACACGTATAGAGCTACTATACACAGCGAAGTGAAGCTAATCCGGGCTCGAATTCGTCGCGGTGGCACTCGGATAAATAAATCAAGCTCCTAAGCAGTGCCGACCATTAGAGCCAGACTAGAGGGGGCGTGAGAGAACCAGACGTGAAAGTCGCGTGCGCGAGCCTCCTGTTTTATACTTTCGGGAACGAATCCACGCGCGTATATACATAGGGGTCCGAGAAAGGCTCTTCTGTTTGAGAAGAGACTGCGGAGTTGACTGGGATTACGTATAGCTTATACCAACGCTTGTCGCGCTATGTGTGTGCACGAGACGGATGATGTATATGCATCGACGCTGGACGTGAGAGTGGCTTCGATGAATAATAGAGAATTTATGAATCGTGATGCAGAGAGGGAGTTCATGAACATCTTTTCTTCGATGTGATTCTTGGAGCAAGAGAAATGGCCATGTGTTTGTGCTACGTGTCTACTTTCGCAGTTCAAAATTCGATATTTTTCTTACCAGCATATAGAAAACGGCGTATCAGCGACGGGCGGATCGCACCTCCTCGAGAGTAGTCCTCTCGTAGACAACACCCCAACAGCACTTTACTTCGCTTCCCTCGCGGCAACTTATGAATTATCAATAACGAAAAGCGATCGTCGCCTCGACAAAGCTGAAACATCGTCGCCGACACGATAGACCCACGGGCGCACAGCTTGCTCCAGACGATTCTCCCACTGTATACATACATATACCTATACACATCCACGACGCCGACAGCAACGAAAAGCTCTACTCGATCCCAAATGGAATAGTGTTCGGCTTGACACGCCGAGAGATTCGCGCGAGAAACGTCGTCACGCTCGGCAAATTCGCAGCGCGCGGCAACGCATATATATATATATATATATATATATACTACACGACAATGCACACTTTTCCTATATATGTATATAACAGTCGACTGCTACGCCAGAGCTGTTTTCTTACCCTCCCTTCGACGTGTATAGAGTCGGTATATACACAGTGTCGCCGATGGAAGATCCCTTCAATACAGCTGCATATTAGGCGAGAGCGAGTATAGCGTTGTTCGCCGCCTGTCACTCGTACAGAAAAGTTTTGCTGTAAAGCGAGGGCTAGGAGATGTGTGCGTGTGTGCGTGTGTGCGTGTGTGCGTGTTGAAGGAAATGGGTTTATATTATAAGATTTTGGATAAAACAAAAGAAACGAATATTTCTGTACGAAATTCTATACGACAATTTTCACTAATCTATTGCTAATGATATCATTGAACAAATTGTGAATCATACCTTATTTCAAGAGTTCGTTTCAGGGTCAAACAAATAAGGAAAGTGATTGAACGACAGTGTTATAAAAGAATACACGCGCATACATGGAAAGAGAAATAGAATCGGAAGGGTGCATCGAAAGCGCCTCTACAGTCTGCGTGTATAACATCGGGAAAGGGGTGTGAGAAAAAGGGCAGAGGGATAAAGAAAGAGCATTTTATTATGGAACGGGGAACTCAAGAGTATTTCCGTCTTGGGTGCAATAATATTTGTGCGTGTCAAGCGAATCCGAGTATTGGCTGCTAATTTATGTCGATTTGTACTTACGAGGCTTCCTTTTCGGCTATACTATGCCGAGGCGACCCCCATGTTATTGGCGACAGTCATGTTGGAATGATGTTTGCGAAGCGGTCTTCTAGAAATTAATAATATCTTGTTTTGTCTTTTGACGATGATATTTACGATTAAAGTAAAAGATAACGAAGTAATTGAAATTGGTATGAATTTTTATTGAGTTTTTTAGATCATATTATTCACAATTTCACCTTTAACATTGATCTTTAATGCTTCTATTGCATACTTTCCTAGTCACGAACCGATGTATATTTTCTTGGCACGCACCATTTATTAAAAGAATAATATCCATTGTTGTTGTCTTTCAAGCGATTCCTCGAGGCCAAAAATATGCAAAATTCATCGTTATCATTCTCACTGATCATTACTTGCAACTGACGAGGGGTATGTTGGATCGAAAATTCCAACTCGTCGATGTCCAATGCTTTATACCTTTGACCGTCTTCAGAAAATCTTTGAATTCGGAATTCTTTGCAAGAATACAGGTCCTCAATAATATCTTCATCTGTCGAAGTACAACTTCCTGTTGCTAGTACAAACCCTCCACCTGAAAGATCGCGCACCGCCAGCCATACGACAGTATTCAGCGTCTCGATCGTAATATTCATTCTTAATTTTACAGTATCGTATTGAGCACAGTGTACCGTTCTATCTTCATTCTCATTCTTATGACAATGAGTATAAAGTTCGTGAGCACATGAAATAGCTGCATATTGTATGTTATCAGGACTCCAATTTGAAATTTGTCTTTTGCCTTCACCAGAGGAATCGACGTAGGATACCGCATATAGCGAGTGAGCAAAGTCACGTTCAATAATGTAATAGCCCTTGCCTGGCTTTTGATAATTCACGGGCAACACTGCTTTTGATGAGCTATCGAATTGCAAGTGTTTTAGGTTGAAAGGTTCAGTTTCGCCGATTTTCTTACCCTCATAATCATAAGTTATCTTGCAAGAAGGTTTACCATCACATTGTTTTTCATTAGCGTATCCGACCTCTAGAGCATTTTTGTGCACATTTACCAATTTAGGAGATTCGCTGTCAACCATTTTCGTATCCATTATAAAATGTTGTATGCTGGTACACTTTGACATGTCGATAAGCGTGAATTCATACTTCAAACGATTCCCATCTTCTCCAAAAAACGTAAATGCGTTTAGTAAAATCTTGTTAGAGCCACTACGAATGGTAGTTAGGTATAAGGCAGAATTATTATTTTCTGGTAAATTTATCTTGAAATCAGCGCAATCACTTCTAAAGGTACCATGTGCAAAAGGCCATGTTTCAAGCGTTATATTGCACGCAAACTCTGAATCTAACTGTTTACAAATTGCGTAATGGAATGCATCATTCACTGTTTCATTATCAAGCGCTGATAAAAGCAAGTTTGAGGCTGTCACACCCGTTTCACTCGGAATAGTATAGTTTTTCGAGAAACTTCGCGTGACTGACTGCTGACCATCATTGAAAGCACTGCAAGTGTAGATCAGAGTAAAGAGCGTAAAATAAAACAAATGCTGCATGGTCTGATTAGTGTTCAACTCCATTATAAGTTTTTATAACTGTATATATCTGAAACAAATGGATATTTAAAACTTTAATAATATACTAGTATAGCAGAGGCAGAATATATAAAATGTAACTTACTCTGCATAAGTTATCTCTGTCACTGCTCAAATGAGACTGGTTCTGCAAACGAGTGATGGACATTTACGTCGCGGGCATATGTTATCTGAACCGCTTATAAAAACCGCGGCATTGCATTATCTAATGCACGTTTTGCTCTGTTCATGTAAACTCGGGGGAAAATGTATTCGATTCAAAACTTGGTAAATACCTTGTCTTTTAAAAATGAACGAAAAAAGTTGAAATTTTACCAAATGTTAAAACATTTTTTAATCTTTCTAAGTCTTTATTAGAATAAGAATAAAACAGGGCATTACTTGTACGTAGAGTGAATAACGTATAGAGATGATAACGCTTTCTTCTATTTCCGCAACTGCTATCGGCTGATACTACTACCGTTCGGCATAAATTATCAGAGCTACTCGACTATCGAGAATTTGTATACAGTTTCAAATTTTAATCATAATGAATCACCCGTTTCTTCCAAAAAGTCGCAATACAAAACCGTCGCCCTCGCCAGCTAATATTTCTAAATCAAACCGCGATACAAAAATAACCCCCGCGCCGAAAAAAAAACACCGACTTTATACCCTGCGTAAACGTCACGCGCAAAAGCTCGCGAACAGCAAAAAAAAACCAACGCACGCAGCTCCAAACAAGGGCGTATGCGCGTCTCGAGTGCCGGCGACTGCAGCAGCGGGCCTCTCTTCCACCTGCGCGTAAATCACATCGTCGCGCGCGAAAAAAGCCAGACGATGAGCTTTCATATGCGCCGCTCGCGCGCGATAAAAGTGCGTACGTGTCAGAGGAAAAAAAGAGTGCACGCGAGAGAGAGAAAGCGAAACGCTTGCACTTTCGGGCGATTTTTCATTTTCCGCCGAGCTCGGCCGCTTTGAATACATGGGGGGCTGCAGAGCAATAAAGAGCTTTGACAAACGTGCACGGACGCGTGCACTTGGCGAGCGGTTTTTCAGCGGCACAGTTCTTCCGAAACGGCCGTGTATACAACGGCCGACGTACACGAGTGTATACGCGGCCGATCTGGTAGTACGAACGAGCCGCGAGTTTTCCGCGCTATGCTATGCTATGCTATGCGGCCCGTTGCTGCAGCGAACAAATCATCGAGCTTGCTCTGGACAATGTCCCCGACGCCTTTTTTTCTCTTGCGGCCGCGTTCGCGTATGTATGGCCCATATATGCTATGCTCTGCAGTTCTGCGGCCGTGTATGCGCGCGTACGCGGACTTTTCGTTTTTGCTCACGACGAGTTTCGGGGGGGGGGGGGCTGGGCATGATTTATTATAGTCGCTCATCGCGGCGCTTATTTCGAGCTTGATATACTATTTTTATTTAATAGGCGCGATTTACTGAATAAAAGATACACATCGTGCGTCAAATAATACCACGTCCCAGCCACTTGTAAAACACCCACACGTATACACCCCAGCGCAGCAGTATCAATTCGCAACATCGAATCCTTTCGAAATTGAATCATCATCGAACTAAGTGCGCCTTATCAGAGGCGGAGCATCGCAATCCGAATAATAATCCGTCGGCTGCGCGCGCAAAAAAAACCAACCGCGCACGCGCCGTAATTGCATGTATATATATAGGGAGAGAGGGACGCGACTCCGGCGTGTATCAGTGTCCGACAGGCTGCTCGACACGTGTCGGCTCGTGCCCAGCTTCGGCCTTATCGCGAGCCTCGCCGGCAACAGCCATTATGCCTAATAATTCATTCTTCTCCGGAGAGAGCCGCTCTGATCCTGCGCGTGTATGTGTGTGTATGTGTGTATTATATGTGGCTGTAGCAAAGCCTGCTTTTCTCACTTGGGACACAAGGTGACGCGTGGGGATGACGAGGGGGGTGGAGGTAGGGAATTACCGATTATTTTGACTGGCTCGTGAGAGATGGGGAAAGCTTTTTTTTACCCATGGAGTTGTTCGATTTGTATAAATAATTTTGTACTTCGAAGTAACGATCGTCGCGCTCGAAATTAATCGCAAAACGGCGAGTACCTGAAATAACAAAAACGCAAAACTCGCGGTTGAATATAACTCCAAACAAGATATATATACATCCAGAGCCCGAGAGAGAAAGCGAGCAGTCGAGTTTGTCAATGTTTGCCATTGTCGACACCCACCTACTTATGCAAATCATTTAATTTAGCCCTGCCTACCCCTTCCACTCCCTCGGGGGTATAGGGCAAGCAAGCAAGCAACCAACCAACGACTCCTCCCGTCCCGGGGATTCTCTCTCTCTCCTCTCTCCGACCTCGATCGTATCTCGAAACCTATTCGTATTCATTGCCTTCGAAGGGAGAGGGGTATGAGCTATCGTCTCTCCCACCCCCTTTTTCTTCTTCCTTATATACCTACCGGATCGAGCGTTTACGAGTTCAACTATATACATACATATACATCTGCACTGCTGCACTGGCTATATGTACACGAAGAGCGAGGGCGAAAATTTCTGTCGACGCTGCAGCAGCGATTTTTCTCTAAGAGAGATTCGGAATGAATTTTCTCTTTGTAAAGGAAAGCGCGCGCGCGCGGATGCGGTTGACTTTTTATGAGGTACGTTTAACTGAGGGTTTTCACTTTTCGCTCCGTTGCTTCTCCTCTCCCGGATCAGCTGGAATTGCACGCGGGCGATATGAGAAAACAGAAAAATTATATGAACTAAAGTTTACGACTGGCATAGCGACGACAAAGGTTTCAATTCGAACAATAGTGTCATTATCAATCGTACGAGAGCGGCGAAATCAGGCGGCGGTCGATTATGTGTCGCGGGCAGCGCCCTGCAGCCGGGGCCCCGAGGAATGATGTATATACGAGCGTGCGGTCGTTTAACCGCTTTTACAGCACTGGAAACGGCTGTTGGCAGCCGCGTCGAAAGCGCATACACGCACGAGCTATATTGCGCCCGCGAGAGAGCTTTTGGTCTGAATCGATTTTACGCGATTGCGGCCTGCGTGTGCTCTCTGGGTATTGCCCAGTTTATTCGGCAATGTTAATACGGTTCGTTTTTATCGTCTGTGCCGGATTGGCCGTATGGGTAATTTTTGCTCTGAAAATTCGGCTATCAGTGTTTTTGAAAAGTGTTCAATAGTAATTGATTCGAAAAAAAAGCGCACACAATAAAATTCCGTTAAAGTAATTAAATACCCAGCGCATCTCTCGAAAAATAAACAGCAACTCTCATCAGTATAGCTCAGACGAATAAATCCGCGTATTTTTCCCGTCCAATTTACGAGGCTTCAATCCCGTATGCAGCACCGCGCGCGCGCATAACGAAGGGCTAAAAAGCGAAATTACCGAAAGCACGGCGCGTGTAAACTCCGGTTAAAAGCGCCGGCGCGCATCAACAAACAAATGATTCGAATTGCGCCGGCGAATTAAAGTTTGCCGAGTGTGTAGCGCGCGTATCAGGCGAGAGCGTTGCACACAATGCCTGACACGATGTATCACGCGCACATCGGCCCTGTGTCAGTGCCGTGAACGCATGCGTGAGTGTAGGTAGACGAGAGCACACATCACTCGTCATTTGCGTAGCGCGCGAAATCATCGGACGATGAAACACTCGATTACTGCATTAACAATGCTACTAATTCACTCGTCGCGATTCGCCCGGACTGTGCGTGTGCCCTGCACTCTATGGAAGTGAACCCGTCTGTGTTTCTCGTTTTTCATCGACGAGAGAGCTTTTCAACGCTCCCGCGTATATGACCCGATGCTAATTGTCCGCCGCGTGTTCGTTTTATTATTGAGGTGATTTCTTTCCGTACGTGACTGTGAACGTGCGTGATTTGAGTGGAAATATAAAGTTGCCGTTGAAATTTACGCGACTATCAGATTGTAAAGTTGTTGGCGCGAATTTTAATTTATATCTTGGTACTTGTATTTTAAAAGAAGTTTGAGATTTTATTCTAAAATGAATTAATAAAAGTTAAATAAACTCACGATGATAGTTTTAAACATAAAGTTAAAACTTGCGAAAACTACTTATCCCACGATCATAACAGTAATCAATCCACGCGCACTTCTCGTCCGAGCGCGCAGTAATCTCCATCGGCTACCGACTCGTCCTACAGCCAAAGGCACAGCGAAACCAACCGAACAACGAGCCTCCCCTCTCTCAAACACACCCCACTGTTGCAACAGCTTCGTCACGTGTCAATTCGCCATTATTACTATTTGCCGAAGTGCCTCGGAGATCGATGACTAGCCTCTCTTGGACGTGGGAATGGCTCTCCTCGTCGCAAGCGGAGTATAAAATAGAGATGGATAAACTGGCCAATGCATACATGGCCCGCTGCGGGGAGTTTTTGCGGGTTACGTACACACACGCGCGCATAGCAGGCGGAGTCCACCCTCGAGCTTCGCTCTAATCCCGGATTGACTCGTGTCACTTATTAATATTTTATGCAAACACCGTGATTTACGGGCTGCGGATGCGTTAGACTCCATATACGTGCAGGCGTTGAGCGGGATAGATAAGAAGATAGACGCCCGGCTGCATAGCCTTATCTGCGCGCAGGGGCGACGAACTGGCTTTCTTTGGTTCGCTGTAATCTATGGGTGTCGTTCCCCTTTTCGACGAGGTCTTCATTCTGTCGACGGGGAGAGCGACACGTCTTAATTTGTTTTCGAGTCTGCTTGCGCGAGATACTTTAATCGCTACACTTTTTAACTGTATGCGTCCATTAGATTTTAGTTTATGGTGGCGCCTCCATCGGAGCGTCCCCCTCTCCGCGCTTCTCTGTAAGTCGCACTATCGTAGTTTGCAAGGCCCATCGCCAGGTGGCTACCGGTTACCCGCAAGTGGCAAGAAAATTGCTTGTGTGCTATATAAGGACCCGCCAAATCTTCCCAAACATGGTAGTCCGCTGGTTCTCAGGGAATTTGACATCTGTCAATCTGTCATTGTCCCAGTTTTGACGAAGCGTGTCCTTGTAATCCGTAGTAGGTCTTCATTAAAAGTCTCGAACAAAGCGGTAGTTTCGATGTAGACCTGCCAAGGACACACCTTCCGATGACAGGTTATAATGGCACAGATGGATGTATGTCGTATATGTACCGTACTATTAGTTGTAAATTTGCCCCAAAGTAATATGGTTTGGGGGTTCTGTGCTTGGAACCCTGCCAGACTGCAGAACCAACTCTGACTACCATTTTGGACTTAGAAAATTTAAATGTACATATTTTTCTATTTGATTCTATTAACTTTTTTCTGCAATCATCTATGATTTACTCCTAAAAATAACTGCAGAACAACAACGAACGCAAACCAGCATCATTAAACCAAGCGTATTCGTCCCATCAAAAAAAATAAGCCCGGTACCACTGCGGTAGCCCGTAAACAGCCGCAAAAACTGCAAAGCCAGCGGGAAAATTCGCCGCTAATCCAGGGGACGGCGTTTACTCGCGTTCTCGCGACCTGCCCTCCCGAAAAAAAAGAATGTTTGCCTTGGCCGAAAGCTCGCGCCTAAAGGCCACTTGAGAAAAGTCAGGCCGACGTGCAAACTTTCCTCGCTACTGGCGGCGGTAATTACGCGCGATACTCTCGCACCGACGAGTAGAAACCCTCGACGGAAAAGTATAGGGTCGCCAAAATAAAAGAGAGAGCGACTTAGCCGAGTTGGCCAAGCGGATATTCTCGGATTCATTAAGACTTTTATCGGGAAAACACAGAGGAGAGAGAAGGAGAGAGGAGAGAGAGAGAGAGAGAGAGAGAGAGAGAGAGACGTTCTCCCTCCTCAGCTTGTGTACCCAATTCACTTAACGCGACCAATCTAAAAATGCTCATCAGCAATTTAAAGCGACGAGTGTTGCAGCCGACTGTTCTTTTCACCGCCTCGGGGATGTGTATACAGTAGGAGGAAGAAGGGACGCGATAGCCCGTGGACGACCACGAGGGTGCCAGTCGTTGGGAACAATGTCGAGCTGGCGGTATGAGTGAGGTGTTGGGGTGTGAGAAAAGTGAGATTACTGTTGAAAAGGAGCAAATTTTTACTTTTAGTTATTCGTTAACGGTATTAAATTCGAATCAGGAAACTATCTTGCAGTACGTTTTAATGTACCAGGAATAAATCTCTCGAAGCACACTGCGGCCATTACCGAGAGTAACAAAAGAAATGCAGTGCAGCCCCGACCTCGAACTAAAAGAAATCGAACCAACGAGAATGACGAAAAGAAGAAGAAAAAACTGAAAGACCGTTTTCCCCAGAACGACAAGAGGAAGATAGCAGAGAGCTGCTATACGCCGAAGGATCCATTTACGAAATGCTCATCGACCGCGCCGCCGCGTCCTAGTCAGCATCAGCCGCAGGGGGTTTTCGGGAGACGCTTCGACTGGGATTACTCTGATTCGTTTTGGCTTGCAGATTTCGTCTTTTCCAAAGCTTCTCTGCTTCTACGATCGCTCGGAGAAGATCCAACGTGTATACTGAGCGGAGGGTTGCTCGCAAATGGCCGGGCGGGGGTGGTTCTTAAAAAAAACGAGTCGTAAGCCTTGGAGAAGGTGCTTCTTCCTTTTTTCGCGAGCATCGAGGTGCAGCCGAGTCAAGTGCAAAATTGTGGGTGGAGTCGCAGTTTGATTTCGATTGATTGGTACGCGTAATTAAAGTAATTTTTAGTAGGTATTTTTTTTACATTGATATAAGAGGTAAAGACATCGAGTAAAAATATACGTTTATGATCATTTTCTTGTTACACATAGTTACATAGGTAGTATGAAGTTTTTTATATTTATTTGCGCTTATATTTCGATATATTTCTGGAAATTCATTGCAATTTTACTGTCTTCGAGTGAACAACAAAATGTCAATCCCTTTGCGGCCACTAAAAAGTCAGGATGGTCGTCGCTACAACTAACAAGATTTTTACACAATCCTTTCTTAGGGTCCAGAATTTCTAACCAATCGTCGTCAGTTATATGTGGATCGTTAACGACATGGAATACCATTCCATGTTTTGGATTTGCAGATGAAAAAGCTATCTTGACAAGTATACGAGGAATTCTTACTTTGTGCAGTGGATCTGCAAAACCCAAGTAAAGCGTTGAGCTATTTTTTATTCGCAAATCAGCAAATGGATATGCGGATACTTCCCAATCTGTAGCAGTTTGATCAGCGGATTTTCGGATAATGTCACTAACTAACTTCCAATTCCCTTCGTTGATGCTATGCCACATGGGAAACGTATTTTCATAGTAGTACGTACTCATTTGTTGAGCGTAGTAAAATAGATCATCTTTGGATACTAAATTTCCTTTTACTAAATAATTACCTTCTGAAAAGTGAAATTTCATTTTATTAGAGAATACTAACAAGGAGAGGACCCTTGAATACTGGAAGCGGGATCTTGGCTAGGTTCGAAGAACTGATTTCTGGTACGTTTTACTTTTAATATCTTGAAAACATTTTCTTCTTGTTTTACAAAACTACACGTTTTGTGCTTAATTGATGGCTCTTAAAAGTCAGTTCCTAGAACCCTAGGCAAGATATTTTTTCCGTGATATAAGTAGGCAATCTCAACTCACCAGAGAAGTATTCCTCAATTGCTTTTTTATCGACACCTAGATTTTTGAACTGCTGCATTTGATATTCTCTTCTGTAAATTGTAGTGAAATCGATTGCCTTATTATAGATTAGTCCTACTTTATATTCGTTTAACTCGTCAAATCTAGGCCTGTATTCGATGGATGAAGTAATTTTAACATGGCTAAACGCATGAATTTCACTCTGCTGGTCTTTTAAGATACGGTAGATTGGTAAAGCATATAAACCATTTAATTTGACTACGATTGGATACATTCGTTTAGTTTCCTTTATCCCGCCAGTTCTCATTTCATGCTTGGTATTTCCAGTGCATTTCACCAAGGTTGAAGGGTGCATATAAACTTTCTTCGTGTCTGTACTATTAAAAATAAATCTCAATTCTGCAGACGATTGCGATTCGGTCAAATAAGTCGTTTCTGTAGTAGTAACACTGAGATCATCTTCAATACGCACATTGCATCCAGGACATGCAAGATTGATCCTGTGGTCAGGTCGTTTTATATTGTTGTCAGAAAAGTAAAGGCAGAGTTCGTCGCGAATGACTATTGGATAGCGAACTTCTGGCCCTTTGGTTTGATATGTATAGATGAGCGGCCCTTTACCAGAGTTTATATTGAACTTATCTTGTAAGGATCTTGCATTTGGTTTATACTTGATTAGACAGCTAGCATCCGCAAATTCTGAAATTGCGAATTTTATGTAGTACATTTTATCTAGTATTAGAAATGCTCAAGTAACTGCAGTAATTTGTTGCTAATAACTTACTTATGACAAGGAAAAGCATAGAAATAATGCAAACTTTGTCGCAAGTTGGCAACATCTTTCTAGATCTGTAATTGATAAACAATACTGGTGGTCTATTATTACATAAATTTTAATATTGAATGAAATAAATTAATGAATATTTTGCAGAATCGGTATATTACGATATGTAAACAAATACTTACTTACAAGGCTCAAGCCTGATGCACCTCTCAATTCTAAGCTGTTCAAAGGTTTGAACACTTCTGATTTTCAGTTGACCAAGTTTGTCAGTTAGCTTATCTTCAGCTTTTAACGACAATAATCGATCACGAGTGATTAGATAAGAGTTCGATAAAGACACAGGTATTTGTATATTTCATAACTCTGCGAAGTTTTCACTATAGATATTGTCTCGATCGCTCACAGGCAGCCATCTTTCGTCAATTAATTACAACCGTGTATCGTAAAAATCCAAATACACATAATTCCATTTTTCTGACATTATACCTGCTAGCGCGACTCTCGTACACAAGCATTTACACTAAGAGTCGCCGATAATCGGATGGAGCATATTAAAGCCGGCGGAATTTCTTTCTTCGCGCATAAGCAGAAAGCGTATAAGAGAAAAGAGGAAGACGTAATCTTGACATGACGCGATTACGCGCCACTTGGCAGCTGATATACGCTTAGTTATAGGCTTAAACTTTTCTCCTTTTGCCGTCTCTCCTCCACTGATCCTGTTGAGATCCGAAACGCAACACTCGTATATCACGCTAACTCGCGATCGCATCTTGATCGTGCCGCCTAAAATATCGGGACGACAGTGAATAAAAAAAGGCGAATGAGGCACCTGCGTCGATCGAGTAGTAACGTATGATTCTTATTTTCACAAAATACAAAACTTATAATCTATGCATAGTCCAAAGCTTACATTCGAATGCTCGACCTATGGACGTAGAGGTACGTATAACACGACCTCGATCTTCTCGGCGTTCAGTCTCGTCATCCCCCTTACAGCATCGTCGTCATCTTCCCCAATCCCTATACTCAACGGGACGGCGCGTATACGCAGGCGCGAGCGCGAGCATACTGCGTGACACGTTTAATTGGTAATCCGTTTAAAGGATTAGCAACTCTCGCGATGGGTATTAGGACGTGTCGCCTCCAGCTTGTCCTCCTCGCACGGACAAGCCGAAGAACACGATCCGCGTGTGGAGGTGCGTCGATACGCGCATCCGGCAGAATAGAGAGAGGGAGAGAGATGCGGAATGCAACGACGGATCACTCCTTCGAGCGAGCTGCATCGCTGTATACGGAAAGGGATTCGGTGTTGTGGGTGTCTTTGGGTGAAGTTCCAATACGGAGCGATTGTCTTGGATTTCTTGAGTTTTGCGATATTCTACTTTCGAAAAGACATGGTAATCGAATTGTTTGTTTTTCGATTGGCTTTATATTCAATAATAATATTTTAATAGTAGATCGTCGAGTAGAAAAACAGATTTTCGCTTTGTTTAATCGTAAGCCAACGATCTGACAAGCACGATTAACCGCTTTAAAGAGCCGACCGTTTGTGCGAAAATCCGAAATCGATGTGGGCTCTTAATACAGCGATAAGTATCAGAGCAGGTGTCTAAGAAGGATGCACCGGACTGATTGATGGCGGAGTCCGCTATGGACTTAGCACTTTTAAGTATCGATAATAACATAGACGGGGATTACATTTATAAGTTACGTTTTATTGTTTGATAGAAAGTGACACGAGAAAACTGAAAATTTCTATTTATCAAATAATGAAAAACCTTCCTTCAGCTTTATAAAAATTTAAAAGTTTTTCAAACTTATTAAAAGAATATTATAACCCATCTACTGATCCGCGGGACACAATAGGCTTACGAAAAAATACGGAAAGTCAGGTGAGACCTCTGCCACGTCTGCATTATACACCGTGGAGGTTTTTAGTCTCTTGTACAGCATTTTTCTGGGCGTTTCGAGCTCCTTCCTCCTTCTTGTTCCGATCGTTTCGGGCTCTTTCTCTCGCCGTTTATCCCTATCTACCCGGATCTTTATTACGAGAACATAAGTGCGGGCACGGACCTGATGGCCGATTATTCGGATACTCGCTGCGCCCCGCGCTCTCGCAAAAATAATATCGAGTTTTTATGGAAAAATTTGATTATAGTGATTGTTTTTTTTTCATCCTTCGTATAACGAAGTTTTGGCCAGAGAATTCTCGGTGCGTCATTAATATACCGTCTTTCTAAATATCGGAAAAATTAATTGCCGAAAAAAAGTTATTTAGTGGAAAATTGGCTTTCCGGTATAAGTATACTTGACGAAAGTTGGGAAAAAAAACATTTCGCAGGCCATATACCCCCTCGTCCAGGGTTGCGAAATCCCGTTACGCTCGAGCGATTTTCCCCATGATGCTGAGCATCGTTGAATTTTTAATGGTATTAGCAGGTTTGAGCTAAACGAAATGGGCAGAACCCTTGGCATTACCAACACTTACATTTGTCAGCAAGGCAATCCCCATTAGGCCTTACAGGATTTTAAACTTCGCCAGGGAGAGAGACGGCTTTTTTTAAATTTCTTAATTACTTTAAAATGTAGACTTACAGCGCTGTAGTCTTCGTTTCCATTAGTACATTCTTAAACAAATATGTTGAAATAAGCAAACTACTTTTATCTCCCATAGTAAATGATAAACATTTCTTATGCACCTACTTCCTTAATACAGTAGAAGATTTCTTGTTCTCGAAGCAATGCAATAAATCGCACGTCTGCCGTACTTGCACTATGCCGTATACCACTAATGAGTATTTCCTAGAAAGTTTTAATTTTTACGTTCGAATTACAGATAAATTACATTGTTGCTTTTTACCATGCCGTACGACAGATGTAAGAAACCCGATATGGATTCGATTCTTGTTTTGCTTTCTTAGATCATCACACTGTATATTTTTCCCCTGATTACTTTTTATCGATTTACATGTTATAATTTAACTACTTTTCGTTATACACTTTACAAATGAATCATCCGATTATCGCACAGTATGATACGCAAACTTTCTTATCAGATTAATTTGGTTATCATCTTGAGATACCAGGGAATCACACGAACGTGGAAATAATTTACTTGTCTACAAAAGATTATTCGAAAATATTTTTAGAACAAACTCTTTTGTGTTGCGATTGCGAATTATTGATATAACCAGTTCTCTCCCTAGAACCAACAAGCTGCTTTTCCCTAATTAACGCATATATTCAAGCAACGATTTGCAATAGCTCCTCAGCACACCGCGTGCATCAAACGCACTTAAACCCCTAGAAAAAGCCTGCACACCGTCCACCCGTATATCGTCCTGCGTTATAAACGTGCCGATCAGGAGCCTCTACATACGCGTCGGAATAATTGCGACGACTCGTCTCCTCTCGTTGCAATAAAAATTCACGGCTCGCCTCGAAAATCCCCTACTTCTTCGTTCTCGCGAATAAACAACGTCAGCGGTAATTAGCAATCGACCGCTGCGCCCACGAAAATTTACGAGAGCTACACGTACAGTCAGCGCGTATATCTGCTCTGTATACGTATACACATAAAGAGTTATAACGAGGGCTCGGTCGCACGGGACTGTCATTAAGATGCCGAGGAGCGAGCGAGCCGAGGAAAAAATGCTGGCTGACGGTCTCTTCTCTCTCTCTCTCTCTCTCTCTTCTCTCTCTTCCTTTCCGTCCGCGGTATACACACAGCAGCGCACACCTTCGAACTCGCACCAGCGGCTTGGGTTCAGTCGACTGGATCCTTGCTTTACGGTAAGGATGTGCTTGTGCGCTGTGGTTCGCGAATATTTCGCCTGTGTGAAACTGACGTCGATATGCAGCGGTGAGGAATTGTGCGGATCGATTGCGTGTATTTGGTTTGCTGGAGGTGGGATGACTGCTGAATGACGTATGCGATGAAGTTCAGGGATGACTATTCATTGTGCTGACGGTGATTGGAATTACGAAGAGCCGCTATACTGCGACGGTGGAATGTAGAGAGAAGGTACAGTTGTATATTCGCAGGTTCATCTATTGTTGATCGATCTATCTTGATACGATAAAACTACCTGCAGTTTTCGAATCAAAACGTCACGCAAAAAATAATCGCTGTAACTATATACCGATGGCGCCACCGTACAGTAATGCCGCACGCGCAATCATTCCCCATACCAAATATCTTCCATACAAACACTCGAAAATAAATCCCCTCTCCACTAAGCATTCAGCACTTCTATCTGCGATCCATCCCGCGGATTCTCCTCTGTATATGTGAAATCTGTCCTGCGAGCATTATTCAATCGAACGGCACGGAATTCTCGCGCGGCGCCGAGATCAAACTTAATAACGCGAAAGCGAACGCGTGTCTCGCATGCGAGATGCGTCTCGTCGATATCTTCTCTCGCGCCTTCGGTACAGAGCGGAGTATAATTAAGGGCGCGATTCTCATTCGACATGCGTGCCGCGATCGCATGACTCTCTATAGAGCGGAGCGACGCAACTATGCGGACGACTCGTTGTGCTTGGTATATATCGAGAGATTGGCGTATCGCGGAGCTCGATGCTGTGCGTGAAGGCGTGTAGATTCGTGTTTTCCGACTGGGATTTTAATGGAAATCTTATGAATAGTTCGGCGAATCTTTTGTGCGGCTGCGTTGAATATAAGGCTAGGATTATTGATTTTGTATTATGGCAATATATGCGAGACTTCAATCGAATGTTATCAAAAGATTGAATTATAATTATTCTAGATACAATCATCAAAGCAGATTATGATTGATCTGTAAGACGCGGCAATTAAGAAGATTTTCACCGATGAAATAATCCTCCCCCATCTCTCCCGATGCACAATGGCAACGACTCTTATAGCACACAAAGTATAACGCAGACAGAGAGAGCACCTTGCAAATTTTCACGCGACGCTCGAGCGAGAGCCGACGGCTTTATGTGTGTGTGTATGCGCTCGACGCTTTCACCCTTAAGATAATCTCCTCATTAGCGCGACAAACCGCGCTCCGGCTTAATTATCGCCTGGCCTCGAGCATCCCTGCGGCTATCCGCGTGTGGAGTCTATGCGCCGCGTCGCGCGCGTATATTTAATTGCGCGAAAACGATGGCTAGCTTTCTCTGGAGCTGATGTCTTATTATTTATTGTCGGGGATTTATCATTTTGAAATGCGCCACCTTTTTGTTTTGTATTTTAATTCGTCGTTTCTTTTGCTTTAGTAAAATTTTTATCGATTGCTTGAAAGAATACGTTCGAAGATGATTTTTAATTTATCTTCGATGCTTTCGTAACTATAGTTAATAATAATGCTTAGTAAAATCCTGGTAGAAATTGGAGTAGACGCAGTTATAGCATGTGCGGCCCAAGCAATCCAAGCAGGCCTATCGAAAACAGTTTTGGCATGGGTGGTATATGTGAAAATCCAGAAAAAACCGGACACTTCAGGGGGTCTGAGTGAACAAATTTGAAATTTGGGAGCACACCTACCCGACCACTTTTTTCGTTCTTTAGGTCATATAGAACCCGAAAAACCTTGGGTTCCCAAGATTAAAAAATAACTGTTTTTTTTTTGCCGGGCAGTTTAAATTCTCTTATGGGTATTTAACACGGGGAAAATAACCGAAAATCAGAAAATTGCCATTTTTTATCTGGAGGCGCAATCCAAAAATGTGTTTTAATAGAATCAAAGTATTAAAAAAAAGAATTAATTTGAGGGCTGGTGGGTTAAAAATGACTGCCTAGGTCAAAAGTGGTCTAGGCTTGGAAATGGAAAAAAATCACCAATTTTTCGATTTTTTACGAAAATCATAGATTTTTCTTATTTTTATAATCCTTATAACTTTTGATCCGAACGATCAATTTCGACCATCAGGGGCTCAAATTGTAACTCTTGTCTTCCGTTTTTGGTTTGAAAATTTAGAATAACATTTTCATTTTACGATCAGCTATATACATGACGATGAAAACGGCCAAAAAACGGCCATAATTGATAGGCATATACATGGCTGATCGTAAAATTAAAATGTTAATCAAATTTTTTAAAACGAAAATAGAAGAAAAAAGCTTTAATTTGAGCCCTGGATAATTAAAATTGGCCGCTCGGTTCAAAAGTTATAATAATTTTAAGAATAAGAGAAAGATCGCTGATTTTCGTAAAACATTTTACTCTTCGTGACTATTTACTAATTTCAAGCCTAGACAACTTTTTTCCCAGGCAACCATTTTTAACTCACCAGCCCTTAAACTGAAGCTCTCTTCTGATACTTCGATCCTAGCAATACACATTTTTGGATTGCACCTTTGTACACTGAGTGGGTAAAGTTGAATCGTGGCTTGTTTTCGATAATATTCCCCGTGTTAAATTCCCATAAGAGAATTTAAACTACCCGGCAAAAAACAGGTATTTTTTAATCTTGGGAACCCAAGGTTTTTCGGGTTCTATATGACCTAAAAAACGAAAAAAAGTGGTCGGGTAGGTGTGCTCCCAAATTTCAAATTGGTTCACTCAGACCCTCTGAAGTGTCCGGTTTTTTCTGGATTTGCACACATCCCTTTATGTGCACTAGTCTCGCAAATATCGATAAGGCGAAAAAGAAAAGCGCCCGCATGCGCCATCTATCTTCGCTAACCGTCACACTTGCAGAGATATCAAGTAGCGGGGGCGAAGCCTGCTGTTCGAACTATACCTTGTTTGGCAAAAATTTGACACATTAAAACATAATAAATAGCAAAATAAAAATTACTATTCTACAAATCTGCGAATCGCAATCAAAAGCTCACTATCGCCTCATCCCCCTCGCAGTGCAAATATAAAACAGCGCAGTAGTCCCACATCGCTCCCCAGAGCCTCAAGAGATTGGATACGTCAACAAGTCGACGACGAATCAAACCCATACATACATCGCGACCGTCGCACACAGTCTCGTCGGCCAAAGAAAGAAAAAAAATAGCACACGCACGAAATAAGAGGACACACGCACCGGCGCATATTTGTATTCCACTCTGGTCGTGTTTGCCGAAACATAATATTTCGGAGCGGGCCACTCGTCCTGCGCGCGTGTGTGTGTGTGTGTGTTTGCCCCACCGGCAGCAATACATCTTTCTCGTTTCCTCGAGAGAGAGAGAGAGAGAGAGAGAGAGAGAGAGAGAGAGAGAGAGAGAGAGAGAGAGAGAGAGAGAGAGAGAGAGAGTTGTCTTTCTTGTCGCCGCGAACTCGCGGATCTGCGAGGATGCATCGTGGGAAAGACACGTGAAATTCAAGTGAGATACGTGTGTACTTAACTAACGCCGAGATCATTCGAAAATTCATACGATCCAAGTTCAGCAGAGAAAACCACCTATACAGTAGTTTAAAAGCCGAAAACCCGGGAAAATACACTTCTCTAAGCCTTCCACCCTATACGTATACTCCTCGAAGCGAAACTTCGGAGCCTCACGTACGATCCGACTTCCCGCGGAGAGTGTGTGTTGGATTTGTTGGCGGTGTGTTGAACAAATGATTGCGCGCGGGGCTCGGCGAAAAACTTGGCTGTATATAACACCGTACGCGAGAAAAGCGGCGGCGTCGAGCCGTTCGCTCGCCTACTTCACTTGCGACTTGTCTCGCTGCCGCTTTTCTTTTCTCCTCCGCGTATAGAGAAAAGGTTCGCTCGAATTTCCCGGTGTTCTTTGCGCCGCTGAAAGCGATGAATTGGTCGGACGTGCTCTATGTTTTGATGAACGTTCGATCTACTGGTTTGAATTTTATATTTAATTTGCAGTGTTCTAACTATTTCTGAATTAAGAAATAATAATAATAAAGGAGGCACGGCCTAATCGCGCAGCTGTTTCACACCAGTCGAAGCGCGAAAAATCTAGCCGCAAAATTGCCCCTGATCCCGAAAAAGAAGCAAGAAAATCCCTCTCTCTCTGCCCCGCACGTATAAATACACAGAGCTGCGCGGACGAAAGCCAATAAGCGAAAGAGGCGCGCAGAGAGACGTCAAGCCGATAAGCCCCGATATAAGAGGCGTGTGACTCTCTCTTCCCCTTCTCGTTCGCCGCGAAAAACGCCTCGCGTCCTATCGTTCATCGCGACGCACTGCTCCCTCGAGTCCGCGTCCGAAAATACTGTATCTCTCCTCTCGGGCTGCCTTATCGACGGTCGAATAATGGAAGCATATTGAATAGATAACGCGGGAGGAACGCCCCCCCCCCCGCCCCCACGAGTGTATGTGGATTTTCGACGCGTGTATCTGATCCTTCGAAAGGAGTCTCCGGAGGATATTAGGGAATCGCTCCTTCCGTGCCCTGTTGGCCTTTTACGTGCGGCTAAGATTGAATGGGGGTCGCTGTGTTTTGGTTGCTGAATTCGTTGTTCTTCCACGTATTCTCAAGAACTTTCCGTAAATTCGCGCTGTACACACAGCGGTATGAAGGCGTTTATTGGATTTACTTGTTCGTGCACACAGTCATATTTCCTAACGCGAATCGACGTATGATAAATCTAAATCCGGATCCCACTCGATTTCCAGCGGCAAACACACGCACGTCCAAGTGGTTATCGAGTAAATCCGAGGGGAGGTATATGTGTATAGGTATATAGATGTATATGTATAGCAAGGGACAAACCTCGAGAGGCGACTGTTTTCCTTTTACTGGCTGCGCTGTGTCTTCTTCTCTGCTGCTGCTTCTCTTCGGAGAGTCGCGATGGGATACTGCAGAGAGGCGAGATTCGGTATTTTCTCGCCGCGCGTTATCTGGAAGTGGATTTTAAACTATTTCCTCTTCCTCGATTTCCAATTGCGATCCTTTGGGACTTTCGCTCTCTGGAAAGAGAGAAATATATTTTAAGCTAAGTCTTCCTGCGTAATTTAAACGGTACGATTATAAATGTCTTAATACTACAAAAATATACAGTAAGCAAGCATCAACTTCGTACACACGAACAAACGCCTACAAAATATCATCCACTCTCTATATATCCCTCGCGGCGCACTTTCTTCGAATTCCGGGGCGGCTTATCGATAAAGCATGTTCGCCGTTTTCAAACGGCTCGACTACACGCGCTCGGTTTCCGCGAATAAAAGCTCGCTCTCTCGCTTTTCACCGAAAGAAACATGCTGTTCGATCTATAAAGGCCGACCGTATCTCGATTCGTATCGGCTACCGTCGCCAGACGCACAATACCGGCCCATATGTTTGCAAGTGTGTGTGTGTGTGTGTGTGCGCGTGTGCACCACTGCGCGGGTGCGTGTATCGCAAAATCGTTTCTCTCGGGCGAGACGACGACTTCTTTTTCTTCTGCTTCACGGCAGCTTTTCTTCAACAAACCGTTACTACTTGGATATTCGCTTTTATCGCCGCTGCGGAGAGGATCGATAAGGTTATATACGCTTTGGCGCGGTGTACAGGGGCTGACTTTCTTATTCTTTGAGCTGCGGCGGCGGCTAACAAATTATTGGCGCACACGCAATCAATGGAGTTTTTTTGGGAAAATTTGTACCGTCGGTGGATTAGCTGCGTTTTCGCTAGCTGGGTCATCGAAGCTTATAAGGACCGTTAAAAACACTGCGTATACAATCCGCGAATAGAGTTATTCGCGAAAAATATACTGCCCGCAAGAGTCAGCTGCGGCCTCGCAGCAAAATTGAAAACATCAAATTTAATTCTCTCCCTCACAAGGCACTTAAAATTAAGATTCGCCCCTCGGATATCCAGCTATACAGCGAGAGAGAGGAGGGGGAGAAAAAGTAAAGTAAAGTAAAAAAGAAACGCGCTCGACTTTCATGCCCAGGCGGAAATGAGCTTTAATATCGAGGGGGCATTAACATATGCGATTACGAGCGGACGAGGTATACACTTACGCTAAAAAGCCCATCTACATCCACGTCCACACATGCACACATGCACATACACATGTGTCGCGACCATAAATTCGCGGCGCGTATAATCTCGACTGCTTCGGTGGCGCTCGAGATTTACTCGCTCGCGTGCGTTGTAAAAGCCGATGTATGGTTTACAGCCGCGAGGCCTGCAAGCGAGCGAGAAGAAAGAAGGTGTGCTCGCGCGCGAGCGAGTAGGTAGGCAGGCCTCCTTTTTGCTCGATAAAGCGGTGTATTAAAAAAAAAGGCACAGCCTGTGCTTGCGAGGATTATTTATAACGTGCGGCGCATGGTTGGGGATCGTTACGGGGGTTGTTGCGAGTTCTCGCGCGAAGTGAGTTGCTTTCTTCGAAATGAACTTAAATTCTATTTGTTCGCTGGTTAAACAAATAATTATCAAAATTTAGCAACTGAACGCACATTTGCTTAGAGCAGAAACGTCGAGCCTCATAAGAGTGTACACACGTGTATAGACACGAGAGCTTACTCGAGAGCCAGCATCGACTGATTTATCGGCCGCTTAATTAATCCGATACCCGATTAGATAGTCGCGCTATACTCGCGAGCTCCTAATCAAAGCCGGCGTGCTGTACACGGCGTGTTTGTCAAGCCGAGGCAAAGGACGCACACAATGAGACACACACTGAGGGAGAGAGAGATAGAGAAGCCCTTCGATATAGACGGAAATTTTGGTCGGAACGGAAGTGCGGTGGAATTCAATTGGAAGCTCGAGAGCTAGAGAGCAAAGTATGAATAATTGCCGAGTGTTCTGAAGAGTATGGTATATATAGGTGATCGATTGATTTTCTATTAGTGAATGTATACGTAGCACAGAAGAAAAAATGCGCAGGAATAGACCTGAGCAGTTACAGCATGGATAGCCCAAGTCAATTCTGGTCCGCCGAATGATGCTTTTTCTGCGTATGTATTATACTTGAATAAAATGAAAGACTGAATTACAGCAATTATCGAGAGCAGAAGCAGGTCCAAGAATAGGTGACACATCGTTATATATAACATTCAACGAGAGGATTAAGCTAAAGAAAACAGAAAAGCGCGTATGCGCCACCTGTCGCTACTGGCGAGAAACTAGGTCAGTCCAAAACGGTTTTGTTGTAAAGCTATATACACTGCCTATACGACTGATTCCAAGCGCTAGTGCAGCGGAACTTTTTTTCCCTCGTAGGCAGGACTAAGACGTACAAGAGGCTCCGCACCTCGGTATTTATACATGCGTGTTTGCTCGTATGTGCGCTCGCAGAGAGATACAGGCGCGACTGCATTACGACTTCCAGATAACAGCAGTCCACGCGAGGGACGTGGTTGCACGCATGAGAGGGATGTCTCGAGACTCTGTACGCGTCTACACTGCGTGCCTTTCTGTACTGACAAATAACTTGGCCATATACGCCGGAGAGGTCTTTAATCTTGGTTTGGATCGCACTATATACAGCTTTTCCGGGGATTTCATAGAGTCTTGGTGAGCTGCAGTCGCTTGCAGTGACCAGATATCGAACATAGAGTATCATAACAACTGCAACGGTTGCATAATACACAAGAATATTTATAAAACACGAAACCCATAAGTAAAAGCCGATCTATCCAGCAATGCAACACCCGCGTCGATACACCCCCCTCCACAACGATCAACCACGGTAGCGCGGCGATAGACTGCTCGATATGAACGTCGAATTAATTAAGCACGAATCGCCGATGTGCAGCCTAATTGGTCTAATTAACGAATGTTCGACGCGCGCGGAGGGCCACCGAGCGATAAGTCGTAATAAACGCATATAAACGCTCGCGTGCGTGCGCTGCTATAGGTACAGATACGAGAAGGATGAAGCGGTAGCATCGCTGAGACGGAGGATTACTAATCGCGCCGCGAAGCGTCTCCATGAGTACAGCCGCCGATCAATATATCCTTCGGAAGAGATGGACAGCGTTAGAATGGATGGTCATCAGGCTGCGCTTTTTCGGAAGTCGAGTGTCGAAATTTATCAGTCGGTTCAAAGTTTCTGTGCAAATAATAAATCTGTAAAAACCATCTTGTACGTAGTAATTAGGACACCGTATCGAGCATCTGACGCACAATCGATGTAACAAAATCAGTACAAAACTCGTTAAGTTATTCCTCGACCGAAGCTTATTAACGAGCCCAGGAACAGTCGCGTCATTTATCTCTACAAAGAAGCTCGCCGCGAAAGGTTACATAAGTGCCAGGACGAAGATAGTATCTATACTTGCGCGCAGCCGCCGAAAAAATAAAAGAACGAGAAGGAGAGAAGGCTGGAGAGAAAAATCTGCCGATCGCATATTTCACCGGTCGTCGCGGCGGAATAATTTAATCCGCCGGCGGGACCACTTAAGGCTTATCGAAGAGCTATACGGATACACCGCGGGCAACCTTGTCGCTCGTGTGTTGGCCTGGAAATCGGTATGTAGGCAGGCGGCTCGGAGAGAACAGGTGCTGAGCGTCGCCGTAAAACCAGCTGCTGCAGTCTCGATTATGCCAGTTGGCGGATTTCGATATCTATAGAAAGCTCTCGGGCTGCGAGGGAGCGACGATGCGGGTTTTTGGGGAAAAAGTAGCGAATTCCGGGACACGTGTTCTCGGTCATGCTGATTCTTCGTGGCTTCGGCTGTTATCTGATACTGATCAACAATAAAATTAAAATCGTTAAAGTCCGCATCGCACGCACTCGCAGAGAGCCGACAAGCTCGAGCTCTGCAGCAATCTCGAGAACAGATTCTCAAGGAAATCATCGTGCTTCGCCTGCTCCTCCGAATAAGTGTCTTATCAAGTGCCTGGCAGACAGCAGCGTGACTCGGCTCCTTTGGCAGATTTAGCCGTAGCTCGCGGGGTAATCGGATCGGCGCCCGGCAAAGCGCGAAGTCTGATCCGTCGGATGATGCCCACCTCCTACTCGCGCGCGTCCGACGCGATAAGTCGTGCCGTGAACGAGGGGGAAAACAGAGGAAAATTTTTCCAGCAGGAAAGACGTGTTCAACAAGCGACGAAATAATTACACACCGTTTTCTCACTCCTGCTAATGAAGCAAATGCGTCGAATGATAAAATACAATAAGGTGCGTATAGCGCTGAAATTAATTCACGCTCGCATTATCAAGCCAGTCGATAAATCGCGGCTAAGTAGACGTGCGGGTACACGAAAAGAAAACACGCCGTTCCACAGACACACACTCACGCGCCCAAGAAACACTCGCGGATGATTTATAGAGGCGCGGCGGGTGTACACGGTTTCACATAGGAAGGAACAACAAAATGGGCAAAGGATTAAATTAGCCTGGCTCGAAAACGCATGTCTAATGCGAACGCGAGAGAAATAATAATTGAAGATCCGCGATAAAAGCTTCCCGCGTACTGCGCGGAAATATATGCGCGCGAGCGCGCTCTATAGCTCCGGCAGATGTATGTCTTCCGGAAACATTGAGCCGAGAGAGCTATAGAGCGTCTTCCACGAAATTCCTCCGCGGCTTCTTATGCTCCTGTATATGGAGTGGGTGGAGGAGGCAGCTCTCTTTCTCTCGCAATTTAGATAATTAGACGTTTATGCAAATTCGCGGCTCTGTTGGGACGCTTCCGGGGCGAGCTGCTGCTGCTGTTGTTGTCGGTAGCGATGCTCTTCTTTGGTAGTGGGGTGTGTGCATCGGAGGTGGACTGCTGTTATACTGTAGTCGAACGCGTGGGAGTGGAAAAGGATGGGCTCACCTTGTGTATGTTCGCACATGAAATTCGGCGAATTTTAATAAAACAAAATTGACCATATAAAATATAACATATCCACCGCCAGCATATAACCGATCATTAAGTCCCGCGACTGCGTATATCAGCGCAGTTTAAAGCTTCGTCAGGACAATACGCGATACTATACAGACGCACGTCTGCGAGACAAAAGCTCGAGCGACACCCCGACTGAATGAGCCATTACGTGAAGCGTATATTATAATTATCGCGAGACAATCGGTCGCCGCGCGCTCTCATTCAGCCGCAAAGAAATAGCTACAGCCCCGCGGATAAGAAGAATGTTCGAGGGTGCGAAAACTCGTGTGTGCATCATCGGCACTCCTCCACGCGCTATATATACGTAATTGTAAATAAAATTCATCAGCATCAGCAGCAGAGAGAGAGATAGTTGCCGGAAGCTCGTTGTGTCGCACGTGCGAGATATATATCTGCGTGATACGTGCGCGAGTTAAGAGAGACAGAGACTTGCTGCTGGGATTGTTAATTATACTGCAAGCTCTGGCCGCGTCGCGTCGATTTTCCCCAGGAAAGTGTAGGACTAGATTTTTTTCCCCACTAATTAGGAGTGACGCTCTTAATGCGAGATAGGAATTCACTTACTCGTTCGGGATGTAATTAACAGCCGCGGCGTGTGTCTGTGTGTGTATAAGTGCGATTTGCCTGAAAATCGACGCGAATTTACAAGCTTCGAGAGCTGCAGACGAGGGATTATGCTTTAATTAATTCGAAATTGAATGCTATACGGCTCGCGGAAAAAAATTCTTTCCCGCGCGAAAAAGCCGGAAATAATTAGATATAATTGACGAAAGCTCGCGCGCGTGCGACAAATCAATTTTAAGAATATAACACTACAGTGCGAGCTCTAATTGCAAAAGTATATCGCGCAGTCATCAATTACACTAATTCACTATTTCGCAGCAGTCAATCAAGCAGGCACTCTAAAATAAAGGAGAGGGATAGAGAAAGCACGTCGTCGTCTCTCTAACGATCAATCATCTCTCTCTCTCTCTCTCTCTCTCTCTCTCTCTCTCTCTCTCTCTCTCTCTCTCTCTCTCTCTCTCTCTCTCTCTCTCTCTCTCTAGGCCGAGATTTTATGCCTGTAACTTTGAAAATTAAAGCACTGCAGCAGCTGAAAAGCTCTGGGAGAGAGAATTAATTACAGCAGCAGTAGGGCCGCGACGCAAAAAGCCGATGCCCGAAGACATATAAAACGTCGCGCGCGAAAGAGAAAAGACGGTCGCGGCGGCTCGTTAAATGGGCAGATTGTTCGTTTGTCGCCAGAGAGCGAAACAAACAATATCCTGGCTGCATTGCGCGAGGCGAGAAGTCTGAAAGAGCGCGACGCGCCGGAGCAGTGTCGCACGCGCGCAAGAGCAGCGGGGGAGGCCGGAAAAATGAGGAGGAAGATCGACGACGGGGCCGCTCTCTGTGTGTTTTTTGAGCCCGAGGCTGTGCGAGCGGCGAATAACGAGTGCCAACGGGGAGTCATTAGCGAGGGAGTATAGGCGGGATTTTTAAATGGCGAATATTCGTGGAGGGTATCGGTTGGCAGCTGAAGAAGGGGATCGTTAAGGGCAAGTGTCGATGTATGTTTTTGTGCGCGAGGAGAAACAATTATTTATGGTACACCCTGAATCCAGTAGCCTCTCGCGTGAAAGATTCAAAATCTTTATATCATACAAGTCCAGTATTCGTATAAAAAGCCGATGTAATTACGCCCATCGAGCACTAAAATCCCCCACACCCGCGGTAGCCTTAAAACAGTAAACCGAGAATAACCGACGCAGTCGTACTTCGTTTGTATACACCCGATCTCAACAGCAACAACTTCGGCAAATCCGTGTATAAAATGCAAATAGCCCCGAAAGCCCGAGGCTCCAGCCTCGTAAGAAACAATTACGAGCATGCATCCGCGCGCGTAATCGCCCGCTCGCGAAAACGCAGCCCCAAAAAGAGCACATCCCCGGCGGTGGGCCTCTCTCTCTCTCTCTCTCTCTCTCTCTCTCTCTCTCTCTCTCTCTCTCTCTCGTAAAGCCATAAAGTCGCGCTGCCCGTCGTAAAAGCGCGCACAAGCGTCGGACAAACGCGGACTTGGCTGTGTATACGGTGTATTATACCCAGGCGCGTGTGTGGCAGGAGTTTATCGCACGCGGGTATATGATTGATAATGAATCGCGCGAGCGCGAGCGAGACCGGCGAGCTCGTAAACTCACGGGAGGTCCGGAATTTCCGAGGGGTAATTGATCTCGCCTCGTTAGGGAGAGGCTCGAAATTTTGATGCTGGGCGACGCTGCGCGAGCCGTTGGCTGGGAGAAACTTGATAATTATGGTATTTATCCAAACGGATTTTTTCATTTTTTACATAGATCCTACACCCGCTAATCAGGACCGCATGTGCTGTTTACCGATGAGATAACGATTGTATCGCGGAGAGATGCACTCATTCTCTGGATCGATATCTATCTTCTTGTCGCCCCATCGCGTTAATGAAATTGTATAACCGTCGCGACGCGTTGATAAAGAGCCGAAGAGCGATCAAATTATTATTCTACAGCGAGAGGCGCAGAGAGGATTAATTAACTTTCACCGCACACGACCGTGTACCCGCGGGATATTTCGCGTAATATATTGTTGGACGATCATGCGTGAACGAGACGAGGATTTTCGGGAGTAGATGTGGCCGACGGTATGGATCGCGATTGTATTGCGCCGGACCGTTGCGCGGTGTTGTTCTAGGTGGATTTTGAAGGGATGGGGTGCGATTTGGGTGTGCGAAGATTTGATCGATGTTATATTATATTAACGAATATTGGTCTGGTGAATGTGGGAACTTATCGGAATGACTTTTGTACTTTTCAGATGGTGCCTTCCAGTGAGGATTTGAGGTCGAGAGGACCAAGAAAAATTCAATTAAACAATACGAATGTATATTGATGATTGATAAATAAAATATGAAAAAAGGCTCAAATGTCGTTAACTATCGTCGGAATAATATTAGTTTTGCTAAGAAAAATATTACTGGAAAGGCGTCAAGTGTCAGTTAAGCAAGCTGCGCGGATTACAGTTTTCTCGCCCAACATTCCACCGCAGCCTATCATAATTATACACACACACAACCGACGACAGAACTTTTTCAAAATCTCTGAAAACTTCATTCCACACACTTGCCTCTTCGAGAACAACTCATCCTAATACCCAAGTTATATTCCTCAACACTCTGCCCGACATCCCTACAATCTCCCTCGATACATCCTCGCGAGCCTCGGAGCCTACAAACGAGGGCATCGCATACGCACATGTACAAGCTCTACCTACCTAAGGCTAAAGTGAAACCCATAATTACAGCCAGCGCTGCGTAATTGCCACGAGGCACCGGTGGAATCCCGTATACACAGAGCCGATACGCGCGTATACGATAGGATCGCATTTATACACATCGACGGCTGTAAGGAGCTGCATATCCGTAACGACCCGTTTGTTCGGCTGCTTCCTACCGATCATTTGTCTCGCGTGTGATCGGTTTTTGCGAACAACGCGTGGCTCGCGGCGTATATGAGTTGTCTACTTACAGGCGGCTTCGACTTTTTCTCAGTATTGAAACACGGGACAAACAGAACTATAAATTTGTTTGCACGTGCAGCGCGGGTCGAGCCAGTTTTTCTGTTCCAGAGATTAACGAGGGGCTAATTTGTATGTTTCAGATGTCCGAAGGTGAGTAAAACAAAAGGGTTTTCTCGTATTCGAAACATTGAGCGCAAAATCTTTCTTTTTCTAAGAAATTAATTGTCATTCCTCGATAAACATTCTAATTAAATCAATTAGACGCTCCAGCATCCACCCTTTTTCCCTCGCCATTCCTTTATCCCGACTTCTAACGCGATTTCCGCCGTCATCTTCGACTGTCACAGCAGCCGCCGCGTTTCTTCTTCACTGAAGCCGTATATAGACTCGCGCCCCTCGCCGAAATTCCCTCTCGGCATTGATTGCAGGTTCACGGTCCGGAACCCCGATCGTCGCGTCCTTGCCTCCGAACAATTAAGGCTTCGAGATCAACCCTCGCCGGCGTCTTCTTCTTATTCTTCCGAGTCCCTTGATTTTCCCGCCGTCGACTGCTCTTACGCTTTGGTAACGCCTATGCGCGCTTTTTTTCTGAGGCTTTGTTATAACACGTATTGGATCGTCTATTGTTAGAAAAACGCTTTCCCAAGTATATCACAACAAAAAAGCTTCAGGTAAAGTACACGTTTGCGATCTTGCCATTGATTACCGCTCGAGAGCCAAAGAAACGTGCGAGACATCTCTATTTCAAACTACAAACCGCTCGAAACTCCCTCCGATCAAACCGCGTCCAGTTCCCTGCTCGCGCACCATTTTCTCTCTCCCTGCATTCTTGTACCCGATGAGTCGGAGGCGAGGCGCGTGCAGCTCGTATAGCGAAAAGTTAAAGACCCCCAATCGGCCGCGTCAAAATGTTTATTTGCATTACACGGAATGAAGTTGTAATGCAATAATTTGCGGTTTCGAGACTTGCCTTTGAGATATATATGTATAAAGTCGACGATTTCGAAGTAGGAGGATCTCCACTTTTCGCGTCCGCGCGAAATTGGCGAGACGCCGGCGTGGCAGCCGCTCATTATACGCCGGCCGAAAGAAAGCTGCGGCACTGGCGTAACCCATTATTAAAGCTGTTTCTCACTTTTATGAAACAAAGAAGCTCGAATAAAGCGATAAAATACTGTACGCGCGCGCGTGTGTGTTGGACCATTACACGGTATTAACGCCGTTGAATTAACCGTCGAAATGACGTCGGTGCGTTATATACACACGAGAGAGCGTCATGAATTTTCATCGGAGAACGGTCGAAAGTGCGGAGGTGTCGGAATGATAGACTGCTCGGTGTGCACCTTTGGTTCGTTGAATAAACATTTACAAGAGGTTTGTTGCGCGTAGAGTATAATAACCGTTCTCACAAAATTCTTCGAAAACTTTTTCGCGTCAAAATTTTCTTCGCACAACTCGGCGTTCTATCGATTTTCCTCTCCCCCCAACGCGCGGGGAAAAAACTTGAGGCAAGATTCGAGCTTTGCATAATCAGCTGAGCGTCGGGTAACTCGTCGCGCGCGACGACGAAGCAAACTTCGGCCGGTCTCTAGCGCGGAAAGTTTTTCAACATCCTTTTTTTGCTCTTCTCCTGTCCCTCATTCTCCCGGTTTCGTCGTCGCCGTCGTCGTCGTCGACGTATATAAAGCCGCCATCGACGCGATGTGACCAGCGTGAACGTCGTTAATTACGACGTTCTCCGCGGAGCCTCGAAGAAGTGCCGATAATAAAAAGTTACGTCGTTGTTGTCGTCGCCTCTTGCCTATACGTATAGGTATACCACCTTATGTAGCGGCTGGAAAAGCTAGTGCGAGGTGTCTAATCTCATCAGGCTGGTGCGCGAGAAAAGAACTGGATAAATTAAAGCAATAAATTGCGGATATAGTGTTGATGTGTAGCGTTTATTGCTGTGTCTGGAAATGGTGTGTTGCTAAACGCATCGTAGGTGTGATATTATTTTATCGTACACGTGTAACGTTCGATATTATTCGATGCATAAAAAACAATAATTCAACCTACAAACTATGCATCTCCGACACATCGAAATCGTCCTGCTCTCCGCAAGAGCCGAGAATTCAGCCGACACGACTCGACGTTCCCGAGACAAACGCGACTCGAGTCATAACGGACGCGCATATTTCCCTCGGCAAGGGTGTACGCTCGCGCGGTCGAGGATGCAGCACTAGCTCCTAATGCGCGTTTCGTGTCGCAGGGAATCGCGCGAGCGCGCGGCGCTTGTAGGGGAGACCGGGACACGGGGCGAATCACTTTTTTATGGCTCGGCGTTCTTGAAAAATAAAATAAGCCCGGCGAGATATTCCCGGCGGCGCTAAAACGCGCAGCGCTGAGAGGATAACTCTTTTTCACGGCCATCGATGCAATAACGCTATATGTGACTTCTCGATGAAAATTGAAATAGGAGAGTATAACAGCTCGAAGTTAGCGCGTTCTGGTAGAGAAATAAAATTGCGCTTTTTTCGAAATCGAGATGAATAATTCAAGGAACACTTCGCGGCGTTACATCGATTTCCCATTGAAATCGAAGGCAACTCCGAGGGCGCATCCATATACGCAGTGAGGGAAGTTAGCATACGGGCCGCGTAAAATAGAGCGACGGCGAAGGCGTGAGTATGAATTGAGTGACGAGGGATGCAGGACACGTGTTTCCAGGAAGACGACGACCTGTCGTCGCCTACTTCTTACAAGCGTAATGTTCCCGCCGGCGCAGTTCAGTTCCCGTACGTCTGCATACATACGCGCGTATGCTGTCGATAAAAGGGGAGAGTCGAGATGTATGCGTTAAGTGCCAACTCAAGTCGTTCTATTCCTTTTCCTCTCTCTCTGAAGCGTCTCTATTTTTTCACTATCTTCGCTTCTTATCTCCGCCTCCTCGAAAGAAAGATTGTAAATATAAAAGCTCCGTGTGTAGGGATAAAAGTGTATATATAGCTGCAAACTCATCTCGTGCGATTGATCCGACACTCGTCGGACAGAAGCGGAAATAAAGAAAGCATCCGCGCAGCCGTACTGTATATACGGGATAGAGAAGGAACTACTCGCACGGACAACAGAGAGAAAAGTGTAGGGGCAGCAGTAGCACTCGACTAAGAGCGAACGTGAGCTGTATCGCCAACCACGGCTTTAATAAACCCCTTGGATTCCTAGCTCGCAACGCACCATTGTGGCGCCCAACGACCCTCCTAGGTAACTTCTGTCTCTCCCTCCCACTTTCATTATCTGCTTCCCCCTCTCTCCCTCCCTCTTCTGGCGCTTCCTCTTTGTCCCAGAGTATTCTGTTCTATCTGCGCGCCGAGTCCTCAGATCGCCGACTGCACGACTTTCCAGGCGAGAGTAGAGAGAGAGAGAGAGAGAGAGAGAGAGAGGGAGAGAGAGAGAGAGAGAGAGAGAGAGAGAGGTTTCTTCGACTCAATATCCCCTTTGTTTGGGACACTTACGCGCGAGAGGATGTCGCGCGAAGGCGTTTCCGGGGAAAGCGTCGGAGGAAACAAAACTTGATTGTGAGCTGAAGTTCGAGTTCTCAAAAAAGGGTGTTCAGCGCTGGCCTTGGTTTTGCATAATTTTACAACTTCTGCCTCTTCGAATGCTTCACGTGTCTTCTACTACATCCAAATTTTACAATCGTTACGCTCAAGTATATACGAAGTTACGCTCAACAAAGAAGTAAACATTAAACGTTCCTTGCTCTGCAAACAAGCTGTGCCTAATAAATCACTTGGACGTCTTAAAAGGCCAACAGCAATATCGCAGGGGTTGCTCCGCCACAGGCACACACATACACCCTCGAAAAGAAAAGAGAACACATTGTAAAGTGGCATGCGCCTGCATTACGGGTCAGCGCGCGTGCGGCGACGGCTGAATTCAACGCTGCGGATCTCGTGAACACGTGGCCTACTGCTTATTGCACTTCGGCTCGAGAGCCATCGAAACTTATACGCATCATCCATACATACGTTGTGCCATTCATTACACTCGTTTGCTTTGTAATGCAGTTTATTAAAGACTCTGTGTTCACGCAGTCTTTGTGTGTAGGATAGCTTTCGGAAAATATTTTCGAAACTTTTAAGATAAATTATAATGGTGCGTAATCATATTTTTTAGAGAAGATGACGTTTAATCGAACATGAATTTGCAAAAGATCAAGTTTCTCGGAATTATTTTGATTATACTGTACAGTCAGGTACGATAACTTTTCAAGGGGTTTAAAAATAGTTGGATGAAAAACAGTAAAGCTGGAATTAGGTTATCTCTTCAACGCTTAGCATCATGGAATTTTCGCTCAGTGTGGGAGATAAATAGAGCTGCATGTTTCGATGAGTCTATACTCTTATTATTTAGTGTTCGGCTGTTCGTCGTGACAAAACGCGTGTCTAGCACTAATTTAAGTACTTCGTAATAAAGTCTCAGGACAACTTTCTAAATGGATGTTAAGTTTGTAATCGTTTCAACATTATTGTTTTTTGTACGTAAGTAATAGAAACACGAAACAAAACGCAATTTTTCCATAGTTAAATATTCTGATCTATATTTCAGGATTCAGTAAATCCGAATCTTACTGTGGCATAAAGTACGATCCGGATAGTACGCCTAACAACGACGTGCTCAGAATTCAATCAGAGAATGGTCCACTCATTTACGTAATCAACAGCACTCATGGACCAGCATTCCACTACCCATCCGTGACAGGTGACATTTACTGCGTTTACTATGGCTCTGAAGGTGCGTTACTTTCGATTCCCAGGATATATTTTGCTTGTTCCGGCTCCTCCTTAAAAGTGACCGGTCGCAATGGTCGGAAATTATTCAATACAACTTACCTGACGAAATCTTGGAAGTCACCGGTGTATAGTTTACACAAATATGGGCAATTTAATTTTAACCATGAAAACCTTTCATGCATCGACACACCCGTTT